>NC_083621.1:265490-283990 GCF_963584025.1 Labrus mixtus | reverse complement strand
CTTGAAACGTAATCCTCCTGGAGCTGGAAGACAAAAGAGAAATGGCCCTCTATCAAAGTATCGCACGTGTCAAAGCGTTTCACTTATCTGCTGGCTGCACATCACAACAAAAGAACCTCAAAGAGGAAAAAACATTATCAGACGAGGAGAGAAGAACAGAGAGTCAGCTGACGCATATCTGCAAGATTCACTGGTGAGCATTAGCACCGACTTTACAGAGTGATGAGAAGCTCTGTGTGTTTCCTAATGGATTCCAGATAGAGAGTCCAGATACTGCAGGGAGTCCAGATACTGAGGGAGTCCAGATAGAGAGTCCAGATACTGCAGGGAGTCCAGATACTGAGGGAGTCCAGATAGAGAGTCCAGATACTGCAGGGAGTCCAGATACTGAGGGAGTCCAGATAGAGAGTCCAGATACTGCAGGGAGTCCAGATACTGAGGGAGTCCAGATAGAGAGTCCAGATACTGCAGGGAGTCCAGATACTGAGGGAGTCCAGATAGAGAGTCCAGATACTGCAGGGAGTCCAGATACTGAGGGAGTCCAGATAGAGAGTCCAGATACTGCAGGGAGACCAGATACTGCAGGGAGTCCAGATAGAGAGTCCAGATACTGCAGGGAGTCCAGATACTGAGGGAGTCCAGATAGAGAGTCCAGATACTGCAGGGAGTCCAGATAGAGAGTCCAGATACTGCAGGGAGTCCAGATACTGCATGGAGTCCAGATAGAGAGTCCAGATACTGAAGGGAGTCCAGATACTGAAGGGAGTCCAGATAGAGAGTTCAGATACTGCAGGGAGTCCAGATAGAGAGTCCAGATACTGAAGGGAGTCCGGTACTGAAGGGAGTCCAGATAGAGAGTCCAGATACTGCAGGGAGTGCAGATACTGAAGGGAGTCCAGATACTGCAGGGAGTCCAGATACTGAAGGGAGTCCAGATAGAGAGTCCAGATACTGCAGGGAGTGCAGATACTGAAGGGAGTCCAGATAGAGAGTCCAGATACTGCAGGGAGTCCAGATACTGAAGGGAGTCCAGATACTGAAGGGAGTCCAGATAGAGAGTCCAGATACTGCAGGGGGTCCAGATACTGCAGGGAGTCCAGATAGAGAGTCCAGATACTGCAGGGAGTCCAGATACTGAGGGAGTCCAGATAGAGAGTCCAGATACTGCAGGGAGTCCAGATACTGCAGGGAGTCCAGATAGAGAGTCCAGATACTGCAGGGAGTCCAGATACTGCAGGGAGTCCAGATAGAGAGTCCAGATACTGCAGGGAGTCCAGATACTGCAGGGAGTCCAGATACTGCATGGAGTCCAGATACTGAAGGGAGTCCAGATACTGCAGGGAGTCCAGATACTGCAGGGAGTCCAGATAGAGAGTCCAGGTACTGCAGGGAGTCCAGATACTGCAGGGAGTCCAGATAGAGAGTCCAGATACTGCAGGGAGTCCAGATACTGCAGGGAGTCCAGATAGAGAGTCCAGGTACTGCAGGGAGTCCAGATACTGCAGGGAGTCCAGATACTGCAGGGAGTCCAGATATGAAGCATTGAACTCCTGGTGAATCTACAAAGTGATGTTTTGACAGTTATTAGAAGAAATCAAACATAGTGTTACTTTGTGAGCTGTTTTATCTTTGGTCAGAGTCAGCTGGTGCTTTTATCTTTATGACAGGATTTGTGCTAAGCTAAGCTATGCTGAGGTCAAGCTAAGTTAAGCTAACCACTTCTATATGGGTAAATATTTCCAGTAGTAGTGGCGTCCATTTTCTCTTCAAACTCAGAAAATGAACGAGTGTTAAAACATTTTAAACACATGCTTAAATCTTTGTTGTGTTTTATCTATATTTTAAAATGTTTTAATCTCTTTCTTTACTTAATTCAGAATCTGAGGTGTTGAAAGGTAAACAGGTTGAGAGACGACGACTCTACCAGCTGAGTCTCAGCCCCCCCACATGTGAGCTCCTGCTTTTCAAGTCGTTGTGCAGCTGATTCCAGGGCTGAGGCTGCAGAACGCCTAAAAGACCTTCCCCCATTAACAACAAATTCTGGCTATATCTAAAGAGTTCCTGAGAACACCAAGAAAGTGTGATTTTCTGCGTGATGAAAACACAGAGGTAGTGTGGGAGCAGACCGAGCGTTACCTTATAAAGGTTTACCAGTGGAAGAGCTTACGGGTCGCCAGAGCATGCCGTCCTACCCGAGAGAACGACTCACCGTGGGTCAGAGCTGTACAGCTGTGTGGGATGGTGGATCAGGATCCTGACAGCAGTCTGACCCTGCTGCTGCTCTGCCTGGGGACGGGGTCAGTGATGGTTGAGTTGTTAAATGTTCAGGAGGACTGACAGGAGAACGAGCGGCTCAGTTTAACTGAATCTTCTGTCAGCTGATGTCTCCCTCTAGTGGCAGAGAGGTCACACTGCGCCTCTCTGAAAGCATGTGGGCTGAGTGAAGGAATACATTTTATTATATTTCATTTCAAAGAAAAGTGCTGCAGAAGAAATAAAAAACATGAATGTGCCTCTTATGAAGCACTCTGTCTGCATCCTATAAAGAACTCTGTAAGCGTGTTTAGATGATGTCGTTGTGTCAGCGCTGTGGCCTCTCAGGATGTTCCTCCTCTCTTCTTGTGTTGCAGGTTTGTGTAATTTGTAGGCGTGGCCGTCTGATCAGTCTGACTGAGATCACCTGACGCTCACAGTCTGATAAAGATAACACCTCAGTCTGCTCCAACAGCTGCACGGTACACCTCTCACACACCTCTCACTCTCACTGCTTCATCTCTTTCACAATTTAATTCATATTTTAGTAAATTAATCAGTTTAATTGTTATTTCAGATTCTTATGAAGTCCTGAAACGTTCATATTAAACTTTGATGTATTGACTTCTGTTTAATGTGAACACTAGAATGAATCTGTGTCGTTAGAGCGCCCTCTGGTGGCTGAATAACAAACTGTTCATCCAAACAGAGACGAGTGTTTCTCTTTACTCCACTGCTTCATGATGAACCAGCGTCTCTTAAAAGAAGAAAATGAACTTCATACTTCAGAGAGGTCAAACGCCTCTCAGCCCGCCGTTATCACACGCCGTCCTCCGAGCACTGACTGCTGAAGGCCGATCAGAACGAGAACATCTGCTCTCTCTTATTCTTACAAAGACACAACTCCTTCAGGGCAGTGACCTTTGACCTTTGGGAAACCTGATTTTAAACCTCCTGACCTCTGTTTGTAACTCTTTTACATGTTTTATTTATTTTTAATATTCTTAAAGAGCTCGCTTCATTATTTTAATAAACACGCAGCTCAGCCTGAAATCTTCAGGAGGTTTTCAGGAGCAGGTGTTGAAGCTCCGCCTTCATGCTCTCAGCTTCACATTAACGATCACGGTGTGTAGAAACAGGAGTCGTTTTTCAGCAGAACTTTTCTTTCTAACACGTCATCTCATCTTCTTCAGCTCTCACGTTCTGAGAACAGGAAGT
Source organism: Labrus mixtus (assembly GCF_963584025.1). NCBI lineage: Eukaryota > Metazoa > Chordata > Actinopteri > Labriformes > Labridae > Labrus > Labrus mixtus. The sequence goes on along the minus strand of NC_083621.1, from coordinate 280,519 downwards.
CCTTCAGCGTTCCTCCCTGCAACAGGACTCAGAGTGGAGGGAGGAGCTCTCCTCTCTGACACTGAGACAGTTTGTAAAGATAATATTTGTCCATTGAAGACATGAGATCATTTGTAAGCGCAGAGTGGATCTGTAAGAACTCTCTGTGTTTGTTTATCACTGAAGTGATCCATCATCACGAGGATCACTTTCACCCTCCGATGTTATTTCAGTTGATTACTGAATCAAGACTTCTTTATGTTGGCACATCGCTTCCTCTGCTGCGCTGATGACAGACTTTCTGACATCACCTACAGAATCAGAGTGGATATAGAAAAACCTCATCATTTGATTTCAGGAGGAGTCATCGAGAATATATTTAAAGTTAGACTTTAAGACTAACGAGACTAACCCTCTCAAGTCGTCAAACCCGAGTTCTGTTTCAGGTTTGATATGAAGAAATCAATAAATCCATCTGATGAGCTGTAGCAGAGTCAGATGTGTGCAAAAGTTAAATTACTGAATTTTATAACTCCTCATGGGTCTTAAGCTTCTCACAACCAAATTCCTACATATTGTTGCTTTTAAGTCTATGTGATTTTTCACACTTAAATGTAGAAATCAAGTATCTCCTCTGAAAATAACTCTGTGAGTCATGACTGTCTACAATGGGTGTAACACCCGAGTCCCACTGTCTGTGATGTTTTCAGAGTTTTCAGAGTCCTATCTTCACTTTGTTTACATCGCCAGGACGGCCGGCTGACTCCTCCCCTCGTGTATAAAAGTTGTTTGATTGAGGGACTAGAGAAAAGAAGAATAACATACTGTACTCACTGCTTAACTGTGTTTCTAGATCACGCTCATTTCAGGTAAATTTACATGCAGTGTGAAGATACGAGCAGAATAAAGATCGCTAGCATTAGCATGCTAACACAACAATGCAGCGCCAGTTGTTTTGGTTTCATGCTGGTGCTCAAGGGCGACATCTGCTGGATCAAAAAAATCACATATAAAGCCTTTAAGTGACATGAGCATGAACAGTTTTGATGCCTTCACTGTCCTGTGGACGTCAGTGTGTGAGTTAAACTACGTACAGCTTTAGGAAGCAGCTGATGTATGGATGCTGTGATGTATTTAACCAATCAAAAGGTGATACCACTTAACACCTCCCTTTGCCTCCATGTGAAGGTTACACGAGTTCATCAAACACCAACTCCCGTATCTCCATCTGTTATCACTCTGCTGCTGGAGGCGTGTTGGTGCGTCACACAGCTGTGTGTGGTATTCAGTGGGTGGTATTTCAGCGTTCAGCCTTTAAATTCATGGATCAAGTGCTCTGACTCCTGTCCACTGTGGTATGTTACAATACAGTCACATCTCTGCAGCACCCAGCTGCTCGCCCTGTTTCAGGGTTAAATGTAATGAGACCTGCTCTCAATGCTAAATTAACTCTGCTGCTGTGTTCCCCTCCTCCTCCCCCCCCCTCCTCCCCCTCCTTAAGGAATCCACAGAGGAATCTCAAACTCTCTCTGTGTGTTTGTGTCCCATCATCACTGAAGTGTTTTCACTACAGTCTGAGATCCAACATGAGTCACCAGCACAGCTGCACACATTTTCCAGAGCACATTAGTAACTTCCCTCTTTCCTTGCAGCTCGTGTTGTTCTTGTTGTCACGATAAAGAAACGAGGATCGATATGTATCTCTGACACCCGGTGTTTAAAATAGTTACTGCTCAAACTAGGATCAATATTGGAGATGCTTTTGAAAAATGGAGAGAGGTTAGAACACAGAAAGGTTTACAGACCCATGCAGAGCTGGATAAACACTGAAGCTTCAGTGTTCAATCTTCAAGATGTTCAGAAACTCTCTTTAAGGTGTTTCTGTGATGTCATCGTGCGACGCTGTCTCTTTAGTTTTCATGAGATTAGAGTGATGGCAGACGTAAACAAACTAGCGCTGGTGCTAACGATGCTAACTGGACTTTTTACACACTCACACATACACACACACAGTTTCTCTCCCTCTATGTTGACGAACAGAGCCGCCTGATTGGACAACGGAGGTCACTGCTGCTTCATACAACACTCCCAACACACAAACCCCGCCCCCAACGCCGCGGTTTAAGACAACACCCGGTTGGAATTCGGGGGAGTGGGACGACCTTGTAAATGAAACAATCGTTGCAGAGGAATGGCGAGTAAATGTTTGCATGGAAAGGACGTCGTTGCTAACTTGGCGTGCTCATGGCGGACGTGTTTACTGGTTTTCATGTTTTTGAGAACTGAGAGTGTGGCGCCTGCGTTCGGACTCGGCTTCACTCTGCAGAGATTTGATGATGAATACGTTTCAGTCTGCTCCGTCCAACATCGTCTCTAAGTCATCAGATCATCGGATCATCAGATCAACAGATCATCAGATCATCAGATCAACAGATCAACAGATCAACAGATCATCAGATCAACAGATCAACAGATCATCAGATCAACAGATCAACAGATCATCAGATCAACAGATCATCAGATCATCAGATCAACAGATCATCAGATCATCAGATCAACAGATCATCAGATCATCAGATCAACAGATCATCAGATCATCAGATCATCAGATCAACAGATCATCAGATCAACAGATCATCAGATCATCAGATCAACAGATCAACAGATCAACAGATCATCAGATCAACAGATCAACAGATCATCAGATCATCAGATCAACAGATCATCAGATCATCAGATCAACAGATCAACAGATCATCAGATCAACAGATCAACAGATCATCAGATCATCAGATCATCAGATCAACAGATCATCAGATCAACAGATCATCAGATCATCAGATCATCAGATCAACAGATCATCAGATCATCAGATCAACAGATCAACAGATCATCAGATCAACAGATCAACAGATCATCAGATCATCAGATCAACAGATCAACAGATCATCAGATCAACAGATCAACAGATCATCAGATCATCAGATCAACAGATCAACAGATCATCAGATCATCAGATCAACAGATCATCAGATCAACAGATCATCAGATCATCAGATCATCAGATCAACAGATCATCAGATCAACAGATCAACAGATCATCAGATCAACAGATCATCAGATCAACAGATCAACAGATCAACAGATCATCAGATCAACAGATCATCAGATCATCAGATCAACAGATCAACAGATCATCAGATCATCAGATCATCAGATCAACAGATCATCAGATCATCAGATCAACAGATCATCAGATCATCAGATCAACAGATCAACAGATCATCAGATCAACAGATCAACAGATCAACAGATCATCAGATCATCAGATCAACAGATCATCAGATCATCAGATCAACAGATCAACAGATCATCAGATCAACAGATCATCAGATCATCAGATCAACAGATCATCAGATCATCAGATCAACAGATCATCAGATCATCAGATCATCAGATCAACAGATCAACAGATCATCAGATCATCAGATCAACAGATCATCAGATCATCAGATCAACAGATCAACAGATCATCAGATCAACAGATCATCAGATCATCAGATCAACAGATCATCAGATCAACAGATCATCAGATCAACAGATTGTCCTAAAACCTAAAATAATATTTAAATATTGTTTTTGTTTCTCGTCCGTCAGCTCGCTGCACGAGGACGTTGAAGGTCACTACTTCAACGTGAGATCGTGTTTTTGCGTTCGCTGAAGTTGCAGCTGCACTGAAAATGAAAGTAGAAAAACGGTTAAAGATGGCGAGTCTCTGACCCCGAGCGCCTTCATCACCCCGCCTACAAAGACGCCACTTTACACGAACGAGACGTTAAAAACGGTGAGAGTTCTCGAGGTTTGTGTAACTTCAGAGCTCGTTCTTCACGCCTCTCTTTCATCTGCATGAGGCGAGCTGAGCACCGCCACCACCGCCACCGCCGCCATCACCGCCGCCATCACCGCCTCTTAAAGAGTGTATTGATGCTCCACGCCTCGCCGCTCACTTTCCCAACACGCACCATTAATCTGAGCGGGCTCATAGGGGCGCTGGAATCAGACGCTTCATAATCCTGAAACACGACACCTGACCCTTTGATGACTCAAACGGGTTCTTGGCGAGTTTCTGACACGTGAACAAAAGAAGACGAACACGCTGAGGTGAAGTGAAAACGCAGACGGCGTCTCATGTTCGGCCTTCTCTTCCCGCTCAGCTTTATTTATTTCCAGCCGATTGTCTTTCCTCGCCGTCTTTTTACGGCTCTCCCAACTTGCCTCTTTATGGCGCCGGAGGAAAAACACACTCGGTCTCGTTTAATCATCCGTCAGCTGGTGGAGCGGCGCCCGTTTCTCCTGTGTGGTCCTCGCTGCAGCGACGCCGCTGGAAAACAAGTCGTCTCTTTGGCCGTCACGGTCGAGCGGCGCTCTCCTCATCACAGCACTGCAGCACATCACACGCCTGGCCCCGGACGATGGAAGTGCCGGACCCCGAGGTGGGGGGGTGGGGGGTGGGGGGGGTTAGTGATTTATGGCGAGGAGGGGGTCAGCTGCTGGGTCGTTCACATCTTCATCATGGAGGACAAACATCTGTAACACAGGTACAGGTGTCTCACAGCTCGCACGCCATCCACGCCACGGGAACATATTCAAACATTTATCATCCCGCTGCAGTAAGAGTCTGAACGACCTTCAACTGCACATGAAGAATCAGACGACCTTAAGGGGGGGGTTAATACGGGTCCCGTATCCAGAACGCCATACGTGTACAGACGGAGAGGCGTGCGTGTGAAGACGGGGAGGCGTGTACAGACGGAGAGGCGTGTACAGACGGAGAGGCGTGCGTGTGAAGACGGGGAGGCGTGTACAGACGGGGAGGCGTGTACAGACGGGGAGGCGTGTACAGACGGAGAGGCGTGTACAGACGGGGAGGCGTGTACAGACGGGGAGGCGTGTACAGACGGAGAGGCGTGTACAGACGGAGAGGCGTGTACAGACGGAGAGGCGTGTACAGACGGAGAGGCGGGTACAGACGGGGAGGCGTGTACAGACGGGGAGGCGTGTACAGACGGGGAGGCGGGTACAGACGGGGAGGCGTGTACAGACGGAGAGGCGTGTACAGACGGAGAGGCGTGTACAGACGGAGAGGCGTGTACAGACGGGGAGGCGTGTACAGACGGAGAGGCGTGTACAGACGGAGAGGCGTGTACAGACGGGGAGGCGTGTACAGACGGAGAGGCGTGTACAGACGGAGAGGCGTGTACAGACGGAGAGGCGTGTACAGACGGGGAGGCGTGTACAGACGGAGAGGCGTGTACAGACGGAGAGGCGGGTACAGACGGAGAGGCGTGTACAGACGGAGAGGCGTGTACAGACGGAGAGGCGTGTACAGACGGGGAGGAGTGTCACTTCTTTAATGTGATTGGTCGTGTGGGGAAACAGGAACTTTGTCACCTGAAAACAAGATGGTGCTTAAAGATCTCTCACATGTTAATGAGTCCTGTTCAGAGGTAAATCTATTTAAATCTATTCAACAACAATCGATTCTGTTTGAGTTTTAGAGAAACTCTGATCATCGATGAATCTGCAGATTGTTCAAAAATAATCATTCTGTTTTCAGAAAAAGGAAAAACATGGCGTCATGGTCAGCCGGTCCGAGAGATCTTCAGTTCCCTTCAGGGGAGGTCCCTCGTCTCATCCTCCTTCAAAATAAAAGCACCACACTTCAGTTTGTCCTCCTTCAAAATAAAAGCTCCACACTTCAGTTTGTCCTCCTTCAAAATAAAAGCTCCACACTTCAGTTTGTCCTCCTTCAAAATAAAAGCTCCACACTTCAGTTTGTCCTCCTTCAAAATAAAAGCACCACACTTCAGTTTGTCCTCCTTCAAAATAAAAGCTCCACACTTCAGTTTGTCCTCCTTCAAAATAAAAGCTCCACACTTCAGCTCATCCTCCTTCAAAATAAAAGCACCACACTTCAGTTCGTCCTCTTTCAAAATAAAAGCACCACACTTCAGTTTGTCCACCTTCAAAATAAAAGCTCCACACTTCAGTTCATCCTCCTTCAAAATAAAAGCACCAGATGTTATTATGTTTTCAAGCAGAAACTGAAATTCACAGAGCAGAGAAGTCAAAATGTAACAGGTGCGGTGTGGACAGCGAGCGTGCGATCACGCAGGTTATCTAACGCTGGCGGACGATTAGGACGCGGTGTAAGGCTTGTGGGAATATCTTTTAACCGTGAAGTGTCCGTGGACATGTAAGCCTGGAAATCCACTGAAAAGCTGTCGAGTCATAAAAGTCAATATGATCACTCGTCATGTTTCTGAGCTTTTAACCCTTTATTAACCAGCACACAGTCTGCGCTCTGCTGGCTGCTCCAAGGTCCAGACTGAAGACTATAGGGGGGTCTCAGGTCTTTAGACTAGCTTTGACTGATTTCATATTTCATCTTTGATTCTGTTAGTCTGCTTCTCTGTCCGTTGTGAAACACCGGGTTACCTGTATTGAAAAAAGCCAAAAAAGTATAATTATTACTTTTTCCACTTTCACAAAACATTGAACCAAACAAAGACGAGCTCCTGAAGAATGCCTGAATACAAACATATAAACACATAAAGACATTAGAATGAAGCAGTCTATAATCCATAAAGCCCGGTACAGTAGAGACCTGAAGTCTTGTCTTGGTGTGTGTGGGGTAAAGCTGTGAAAAAGCAGTAAACGGCGTGCAGTCTGGACCGCCCTGAGTCTGAGCAGCAGTAAGAGAACAGCTGAGTACATAAAAACTCCCAAAGATCTCCAAAACAATGACATTCCCCCTCGACGAGTGTTTAGTCTCCCCATGCAACGACCCAAACGGACCTGCTCCCCCTCATCACTTGACCCAGAGGCAGGGGAGCTCAGCGGGGGGGGGGCGCACCTCAACGTGAAATATCCTGAAAGTAAAGACGATCTCGAGGGTTTGTGCATGTGTCTAAAAAAACAAACTTCATGTTCCTGCTCAGTGATTCCCTCAGATTTCAACAGTTTGGATTCTTTTAAAGACAGTCGGCTTTAACTAGTTAATCCTGATTAATCTTATGTTTGTCCCTTCAGGCTCTCCGTAGATACTCGTCCTCAGTGTCTCCCTGTAGTCTCACTGATGTTAAAGGAGGACACTGCTGCTGCTTTGTCAGCAGTGTGTCCATTTTCCATGACATCATCCTCCTTTATATCGTTACTGTACGTTTAAACACGTTTAAAAACTCTAACCCTAACCCTAACCCGTCTCAGAATGTATTTTAAACTTGGATATAGATGGGGTTTTTTTTTTTTGGGGGGGGGGGGGGGGGGGGGGGTTTGTTTGGGGGGGGGGGTCACTGGAGTCTTTCCCCCGAGTTGTTATAAATTTGGGTTGGGTTTGAATGATTTTGATCTCAAAGCAACATGAACAGAATAAAGTGTTTTGATGGAGTTGGAGGTTGTTTAAAGACGTTTTGTCTCCTCGTTGTCTTCAGCTCTGTCTCCTCTCTGAGTGTGAAAGAGACTTTGATAAAGAACCCGGGGGTCTCCAGCCGGGCCCCTCTGTCTCAGTCTCTGCTTTGTGCTGATGTGAACAGCCAGTTGTTGTTGCTGCTTGCTGTCCAGCCTGGCGTCCCCCCTGCCTCTCCCATACGTCCCCGAGCTTTTCCAGCAGGCTGTTTATGTGTTGAGTGCAGCGCTCCATGCAGCTTAGGGTCTAATGGAGTGTGAGAGAGGGGCCTGGGCTTCTTCAGCTTGACTTCAGCTGTACAAACACACTGCCACACCGCAGCTCTCACCCACTTCTGTCCCTCCGTCTGTCTCTGAGACGGTCTGTGAGTCACCGCTTCACCCTCATCAGTCTGTCCATGTGGGACCCCCCTCTGTCTGTCTCCTGAGTGTCAGATTTCTAAAACTTATGATTCATCAAAGATAGAGTGAAGGACAGGAAGTGTTTCAAAGTAAGAACTCCTCACTGGATCGTGTGAACGAGCTGTTAATTAGTATTCCTCCTTCTGGACTTCATTGTTATCGTCCGTGTCCTGCAGCATTAACGGACCATGTCATGATTAATTGTCACATCATTATCCATCATCCATCGACCGAACCCTGCCGACGCACTCTGCCTTCCCAGAAGTCTGAGGATTGGAAAGGTCCGAGCTTTGTGGCTCACCGATCTTTAAAGTACAAGCACCTGAACAAATAAGCTAGCCCCGGCTGGCTGGTCCAAGAGGAGGCACCGCAGAGTTAAATATAGATGTCAGAGCCCTCCCTTTCAGCTGAATCCAAACCAGTAAAGATGTCTCTCTAACAGGAGAGATCACTGTAAAGAAAGGCAGAGCGAGAGGAGGACAGCAGCGTCTGGAACAAAACTCTTCATGGAGCTCTTCTGATGAATTCTGTCCTTAATTAGTCTGGACACATTGAGAGCTGCTGCTGTGATTGGCAGTTTGAGAGCTGCTGCTGTGATTGGCAGTTTGAGAGCTGCTGAAACAAGCAGAGCAGGTTTCTTTAAGCACTTAGTAACAGAGAGCCGGGCTCAGAGGAGGCCAACACCAGGACTTCTGGTGAGTTCAGGAAAATCTCACCGAGGCTCAAAAAACAGAAAAGAGAATCTGAGTGACGGACGAACGTTCCCTGAACGTGGTCCTCCATTGGCTCTCGTTATTAGCTGCACATGCTCAGTTGCTCCTCTACAATACAAGAGGTCGAAGCTTCGATGGGCAAAAATGCACCAATGAATGCATAACAGACCATTCCCATGTTGTTTGTTGAGCATGTTCAGTTAAATTAATCGTTTCATAAGTTAAAATGATCTCAATGCTAATTATGTTAGCCAGTTAATGGCATTTTGCAGTATGTGTTAGCATCAAGCTAACACACTAAGATCCATCCAACCTCTCAGTCCATCTGTTACAGAGACATGTTAGCTTCAGTCAACAACCTCCGGTGTTGAACAATGAAGCCAATGTGGAAGTTCAAAATACTGCAGTTCATCAAATGTCCACTAGAGACAATATCCAAAAAGCCTCAGAAGTCACATACAAACCCTCGTTTTAAAATTTTTCTTTTGACAACAGAAAAAGACACCGTCACACCGCGCCCACCTGTCAATCAGGTCAGCTTCGCGCCTTATTGTGAATAACTCTTATCCTTCATCAAATCAAAACTGATGAGTCATCAAAACATTCACCCCCCGTACAGTGTGTGTCCATCGAGACATGAGCTAATCACACCTATTTGGTTTTTTGAACCAGGCTGTAAACATGTTAATCTCTGCTGTAAAAACAGGCTTTTTAGAATGGGTGTGTATGTGACTTCCTGTGCTTCTGCAGCCAGCCTCTAGTGGACACTCCAGGAACTGCAGGATTTGTCTGACAGCTGAGGAGAGACAGGACATGTTGGGAGGAGAGAGAGGGGGGGGATGACATGCAGCAAAGGGCAGAGGTCAAACCCACGGCTGCTGCAATGAGGACTAAGGCCTCTGTACATGGGGTGTGTGATATAACCACTAGGCCATCTGGAGCCCCAGTATTGATTAATTTCCTTATTTGAGAATTAAACCGATCATTTTAAACTCTTTTGACTGGTTATTTTGATGTTGAATAAAAATGTCGGAGCATTTTTCCAAACGATCTCAAACACCTGTTCCCCGACTGTTTTATTGGTCGATCTTTTCTCCACATGTTAAAGGACTCAAAGTGCTCCTGTAATAAGTGCAGGAGCTCGCTGACAGATTCACGGCTTCATAATGATGCATTACAAAGAAAAACATGTTTGAAGATCGTGTGCATGCGTCATTTAGAGAAACCTGTTCCCCTCACCGCCGAGCTCCGTCACGCTTCTGCTTCCATATTTTCCGTTTTACACGTCCTGTCCGTTTCTCAGACTTCATCACATCTTCATCCTCGTGTTTTTATCTGCACATCAAACAGCAGGAGCTGGAGGTAATGACATGTGAAATCTGATGTAGCTTGATGCTGCTGAAACACTTTTATGAAGTCATATAACCACAGTGTTCCTGAAACGAGGCTCGGCTGACGCTCACAGACTTCAGGAAACACTCGTCCATGAAGGGACTGTAGCTGTCAGAATAAAACCATCAACAAGTTCTTCACTTTAATGAACATCAGCTTTTTCAGAATGGATGTTTTTCATCTGTAAAGTAGAATCTGCTTTCCAGCCGGCTTAACGAGTTCTCCAGGAAGTCCGTCTCCCCAGGGCACTTTCTAGCACCTCCTGCGGGATCCCAAGGCGCTCTACCCCGGGGTCATGACAGAGAACATGAGAGAGAACATGACAGAGAACATGAGAGAGAACATGACAGAGAACATGAGAGAGAACATGACAGAGAACATGAGAGAGAACATGAGAGAGAACATGAGAGAGAACATGACAGAGAACATGACAGAGAACATGACAGAGAACATGAGAGAGAACATGACAGAGAACATGACAGAGAACATGAGAGAGAACATGACAGAGAACATGACAGAGAACATGAGAGAGAACATGACAGAGAACATGAGAGAGAACATGAGAGAGAACATGACAGAGAACATGAGAGAGAACATGACAGAGAACATGAGAGAGAACATGACAGAGAACATGAGAGAGAACATGACAGAGAACATGAGAGAGAACATGACAGAGAACATGACAGAGAACATGAGAGAGAACATGAGAGAGAACATGACAGAGAACATGACAGAGAACATGAGAGAGAACATGAGAGAGAACATGAGAGAGAACATGACAGAGAACATGAGAGAGAACATGACAGAGAACATGACAGAGAACATGACAGAGAACATGAGAGAGAACATGACAGAGAACATGAGAGAGAACATGACAGAGAACATGACAGAGAACATGACAGAGAACATGAGAGAGAACATGAGAGAGAACATGAGAGAGAACATGACAGAGAACATGACAGAGAACATGAGAGAGAACATGAGAGAGAACATGACAGAGAACATGACAGAGAACATGAGAGAGAACATGACAGAGAACATGACAGAGAACATGAGAGAGAACATGACAGAGAACATGAGAGAGAACATGAGAGAGAACATGACAGAGAACATGAGAGAGAACATGACAGAGAACATGAGAGAGAACATGAGAGAGAACATGACAGAGAACATGAGAGAGAACATGAGAGAGAACATGACAGAGAACATGACAGAGAACATGAGAGAGAACATGAGAGAGAACATGACAGAGAACATGAGAGAGAACATGAGAGAGAACATGACAGAGAACATGAGAGAGAACATGAGAGAGAACATGACAGAGAACATGACAGAGAACATGAGAGAGAACATGACAGAGAACATGACAGAGAACATGAGAGAGAACATGAGAGAGAACATGACAGAGAACATGACAGAGAACATGAGAGAGAACATGAGAGAGAACATGACAGAGAACATGAGAGAGAACATGACAGAGAACATGACAGAGAACATGAGAGAGAACATGAGAGAGAACATGACAGAGAACATGACAGAGAACATGAGAGAGAACATGAGAGAGAACATGACAGAGAACATGACAGAGAACATGACAGAGAACATGACAGAGAACATGACAGAGAACATGAGAGAGAACATGACAGAGAACATGACAGAGAACATGAGAGAGAACATGACAGAGAACATGACAGAGAACATGACAGAGAACATGACAGAGAACATGAGAGAGAACATGAGAGAGAACATGACAGAGAACATGAGAGAGAACATGAGAGAGAACATGACAGAGAACATGACAGAGAACATGACAGCTACTTTACTGACTTTGCATCTTATTTAGAGTCGTAGCGAGCACTCACACTCGTCAGATGAACTGGACTTTGAGGGTGCAGCGTGCTCAGGCCCAGTACGGATAGTTCCGTATTTTATTTTCAGTAGATTTCATTTCCTGTTTTATTTTCTCTCATTCTGTTTTTTTTTATTTTCTGGCTTAAGTTTGAAGTGTTTCCTGTTTTATTTTGTAGTTCTTCTGCCTGTGTATCATGCCTCATGTTACTTCCTCCCTCTGTGTGTTTCCCTCCCTTCCTGACTGCCCTCATCGTCTTCACCTGAGTCCTGTTAGTCTCACCTGTTAGTCTCACCCCCCCCCCCCCCCCCCCCTCCATACTGGACTGATGAGGATTTCTAACAGCTTCATGTTTGTACCTGTGAGCCTGGAGTGTCCTGATGCTCGTCTCTTCTTTAAAGGTAAGTCACTCTTTAACTCGGTGTAGTACCCTGAAGCCTCCAGTAGAGGGCACTCTGTCTCTGTTTTATACTGGTGTGTATAAATCCAACAGAGCTCTCCTTCTCTCCCTCGCCTCCCGACAAGAGACCCTCAGTGTGACAAGTTTACACAGACCATCTGCAGACCTCCCCGCCGCCATAAAAACACTAATCACAAGGTCATAAAATGTGACTCCATAACAACACCCAGAATGCAGCGAGGCCGATGTTTCCAAACGTTGGAGCGAGCAGAGAGCGAGCAGAGAGAGAGCAGAGAGAGAGCGACTTCAAGTCCTCGCACATGAATGTGTTTATTGATACGTTTTAAAGCCGCAGTTTGTGAGCCGGTTAGATTAACGTTTTGAAAAGTGAGAGGTCACGAGATGAGGAAGTGACCTCAGCCTGAAGTCTCTCTGAGGACTTTATTTCAGTGTTCACTTCATCGTCTTCCTGATTTAATAAAGTTTCACTGTTACACCTTCAGGAATGTTTTCTACTTAAAGCTTCAGTGATGTGTGAGCTGCATCGCTGTGACGTACGGCAGAGAGTCAAAAAAAGAGCAGCTATATATGAAACGGCCAAAATGAAACATATGGATGTTTTTTATTTACAGGAGACACATAGTGATAGCACCAATGAGGCAGACTGGAGGAGAGAGTGGGAGGGGGAAGTCATTTGAAGTCACAACACTTCTCTTAGTGGAGGAGTTGGCTTTCTCCTCTCCAAGTCTTTCACTCCGGTTTCACTGGAGGTCGAGCATTTTATCGAGGGGAGGTTGCTTTTAATTAAAGCACGGTTCGACCTTTTTACTGCTGTTTTTATCAATGTGTATGCTCCAACAATCGGTGCAGAGAGGAAGCTGTTTTTACAAAAAGTTAATGATGTTTTAAATGGCTGTGCCTCGGAGGATTTTTTATTCTTGGGTGGGGATTTTAACTGTTCAGAAAATGCATCTTTAGATCGCAACCATGCAGAGCCGCATCCAGTTTCCCAACATGTTCTGAGGCAGCTGGTCTATTCTCATGGCCTGGTGGACGTGTGGAGAAGGATGCATGCAGACTGCCGACAGTACACATGGTCCCACCTCAGAGAGAGTAGGATCTCCTCAGCTAGACTAGACCGTATTTATTGTTTTAAGCATCATTTTAATATTTTTAAAATGTGCAGTATTGTTCCTGCTGGTTTTACTGACCATTCTTTACTTTTGTGTAATGTTTTTATTCAAAATATTTGACCTAAAAGTGCTTATTGGCATTTTAATTCAGTCTTAACATTTGATAAACATTTTAAAGAGGTTCTTATTTATTTCTGGGATGTTTTTAGACAGAGGAAGGGTGATTTTAACAGTCTTAGGCAGTGGTGGGACCATGGTAAGACTGAGATTAAACTCCTATGTCAACAGCACACCCTCAGTGTCACCAGAGACATCACCAGATCTATGAAAGACCTGGAGACTGATATAGTGGAACTAGAAAGATTGAGCGAGTCCACAGCAAATCGAGGATATATTGAAATCCTCAAAGTCAAAAAGCTAGCTTTAGCCGACCTGTTGGATGTTAAAGTACAGGGTGCACTGGTCAGGTCCCGGTTTCAAGCCATCGCGGAGATGGATGCTCCCTCTAGTTTCTTCTTCGGCCTGGAGAAGAGGAGTGGGCAGAGGAGGGTAATCCACTCACTTTTAGCAGACACAGGGCAAACATTGACTGAACCAAGCCAGATAAGAAGGCGAGCTGTGAGTTTCTACTCAGCACTCTACTCAAGTGAGTATGAGGAGGAGGAAGCTCTGATGGAGGGGTTCTGTAATGGACTGCCTCAGGTCTCTGAGGAGACCAACACACAGCTCAACGGGCCGTTACAGATGCAGGAACTGAAGGCCGCTCTGCAGGGCATGCAAGGGCGGCGGGCTCCCGGCATAGACGGCCTGAGTGTGGAATTTTACAAAGCCTTCTGGGACATCTTTGCAAAGGACCTTTTAGATGTTTTTAATGAAAGTCTGGCCTCTGGTTCAATGCCCATGTCCTGCAGGAGAGCCGTAATCACGTTGCTCCCAAAGAAAGGCAACCTGCAGGACATTAAAAACTGGCGCCCTGTGTCTTTGCTGTGTGTGGATTACAAGCTTCTGTCCAAACTCTTTGCCTCCAGGCTGGGGAAGCCTATGGAGCAGGTCATCCACCAGGACCAGACCTACTGTGTGCCCGGCAGGTCCATGGTGGACAATGTCCACCTCATTCGTGATGTTTTGGACGTCTCCAGCTCATCGGGTTGTAACACTGGTCTGATTTCTCTAGACCAGGAAAAGGCTTTTGACCGCGTTGAACACAACTTCCTCTGGAAAGTTATGGAGAAGTTTGGGTTCAGCGCTGGTTTCATAGCCAAGATCAAAGTGTTGTACAGTGGGGTTGAGAGTGTGCTGAAGTTTAACGGCGGTCTGTGTGCTCCTTTCAGGGTGTGTAGAGGCGTCAGGCAGGGCTGTGCTCTGTCCGGCATGCTTTACACACTCTCCCTGGAACCCCTCCTTCACAATATACGCTACAACTTACAGGGCTTGGTTTTACCTGGTTTTAATACAAACATTGTTTTAAGTGCTTATGCCGATGACATTGTTGTTTTTATTAAAAACCAGAGGGATGCAGATATTTTAACCAACATTATAAAACATTTTAGCGTAACATCGGCAGCGAGGGTGAATTGGAAAAAAAGCGAAGCCCTCGCTGTCGGTGAGTGGCGTGACGGTCTCCCAGTTCTTCCCCAGAGCTTGGCCTGGAAAACAGAGGGTTTTAGGTACCTGGGGGTGTTCCTCGGGAAAAA
>NC_083621.1:160000-227500 GCF_963584025.1 Labrus mixtus | reverse complement strand
GTAGAAGCACCCTTTTGAGCTAGTACAGCCATGAGTCTTCTTGGGAATGATGCAACAAGTTTTTCACACCTGGATTTGGGGATCCTCTGCCATTCTTCCTTGCAGATCCTCTCCAGTTCTGTCAGGTTGGATGATGAACGTTGGTGGACAGCCATTTTCAGGTCTCTCCAGAGATGCTCAATTGGGTTTAGGTCAGGGCTCTGGCTGGGCCAGTCAAGAATGGTCACAGAGTTGTTCTGAAGCCACTCCTTTGTTATTTTAGCTGTGTGCTTAGGGTCATTGTCTTGTTGGAAGGTGAACCTTCGGCCCAGTCTGAGGTCCTGAGCACTCTGGAAGAGGTTTTCTTCCAGGATATCTCTGTACTTGGCCGCATTCATCTTTCCTTCAATTGCAACCAGTCGTCCTGTCCCTGCAGCTGAAAAACACCCCCATAGCATGATGCTGCCACCACCATGTTTCACTGTTGGGATTGTATTGGGCAGGTGATGAGCAGTGCCTGGTTTTCTCCACACATACCGCTTAGAATTAAAGCCAAAAAGTTCAATCTTGGTCTCATCAGACCAGAGAATCTTCTGTCTCATAGTCTGGGAGTCCTTCATGTGTTTTTTGGCAAACTCTATGCGGGCTTTCATATGTCTTGCACTGAGGAGAGGCTTCCGTCGGGCCACTCTGCCATAAAGCCCCGACTGGTGGAGGGCTGCAGTGATAGTTGACTTTGTGGAACTTTCTCCCATCTCCCTACTGCATCTCTGGAGCTCAGCCACAGTGATCTTTGGGTTCTTCTTTACCTCTCTCACCAAGGCTCTTCTCCCACGATTGCTCAGTTTGGCTGGACGGCCAGGTCTAGGAAGAGTTCTGGTCGTCCCAAACTTCTTCCATTTAAGGATTATGGAGGCCACTGTGCTTTTAGGAACCTTGAGTGCTGCAGAAATTCTTTTGTAACCTTGGCCAGATCTGTGCCTTGCCACAATTCTGTCTCTGAGCTCCTTGGGCAGTTCCTTCGACCTCATGATTCTCATTTGCTCTGACATGCACTGTGAGCTGTAAGGTCTTATATAGACAGGTGTGTGCCTTTCCTAATCAAGTCCAATCAGTTTAATTAAACACAGCTGGACTCCAATGAAGGAGCAGAACCATCTCAAGGAGGATCAGAAGAAATGGACAGCATGTGAGTTAAATATGAGTGTCACAGCAAAGGGTCTGAATACTTATGACCATGTGATATTTCAGTTTTTCTTTTTTAATAAATTTGCAAAAATTTCTACATTTCTGTTTTTTTTCTGTCAAGATGGGGTGCTGAGTGTACATTAATGAGAAATAAAATGAACTTTTTTGATTTTAGCAAATGGCTGCAATGAAACAAAGAGTGAAAAATGTAAAGGGGTCTGAATACTTTCCGTACCCACTGTAATTAGGGAAACAAATCTGGTGCCGAATCCGAACCTTGACAAGGCCGAGAAGAGGTAGTCCCATTTGACCCTGTCGAAGGCCTTCTCCGCATCCAAAGATATTAGTATCTCGGGAAGCTGGTTGTTTGTTTCCTGGGTGTAAATTATATTAAATAACTTTCTGATATTGAAATACAACTGTCTATCTTTTATGAATCCAGTTTGATCATGAGAAATTATTGTTGGAAGGATATCTTCCAATCATGTAGCTAAAATTTTAGCAAGAATCTTATTATCAACGTCCAGTAAGCTCACTGGTCTGTATAAACCTGGTTCCAGTGGATCTTTATCTTTTTTATAAATTAAGGAGATGCTGGCATGATAGAAAGTAGGTGGTAGACAGCCTTTGATCAGTGCTTCATTAAATACTTCTAACAGTATCGGTGATAATTGGTTTTTAAATGCTTTATAAAATTCTGTAGTGTAGCCGTCTGGGCCTGGGGCTTTGGAGCTTTGCATGTTTTGTATTGCTTTTTCTATTTCCTCTTTTGTTATGGGTTTTTCTAACTGTTGTTCGTTTTCCGAGCTTATTGTTGGGATGTTCAATTTATCAAAGAAGTTATCAATTAATGTTGAGTCTTCTTTAGATTCTGTGGAGTATCATTTTATATAAAATTCTTTAAAGGTATTATTAATCTCTACAGGATCTATTGTAGTTTGTCCTGACTCTGTTCTTATTTCCGAAATTAATCTTGTTGCCGCTTGTTCTCTTATTTGATGTGCTAATATCTTTCCAGCCTTTTCTCCGTATTCATAATGTTTATGTCTTATTTGGGTAAGGAGTTTAGTTGTTTCTGTTGTATACAGTAAGTTGAGTTCTGATTGAAGATATAGTTTTCGTTTATGCAAGTCTGGTGAAGGGGAGATTGAGTATTTTTTATCTATTTCTGCTATTTCCTTTGTAAGTTTGTTTTCCTTGTCTCTACATTGTTTATTAATTAAGCTGCTCCATGAAATTATCTGTCCTCTCATATATGCTTTTAGAGCCTCCCACAGTGTAGATCTTGATATTGCTGGTGTATCATTAGTAAATAAATACAGATCCATTTGTTTTTTTATTTCCTCTACAGATTTTTTATCCGACAACAGCAATTATCATGTTTGTGTCCAAGAGCTAAATGGAGAGCTACAGGACTATGATCAGAGAGTACTATTGTTTCATATTCACAGCTTTTAACTGATGATAACAGTTTGGAGTCTATCAAGAAAAAATCTATTCTGGAGTAGGAATGGTGGACTGGAGAGAAGTAAGAGTATTTATGTGTATGAGAAAACAAAGCTCTCCATGGATCTGTTATTTTATATGTTTGCATAAAATTATGAATAACTTTTGTTGATTTTGATATAGCTATTGGCCTATGTGAAGACCGGTCCAAACTTGGGTCTAATACTAGGTTGAAGTCACCCCCAAGAATGAGCTGATGAGATTCCATATCCGGTAATTTGGAAAAGAAAGATTGTATAAACTGCTCATCATCTACATTGGGAGCATATATGTTTGCTAGTATTACTGGATTATTATACAAGTTCCCTGTTACTATGATATATCTTCCTTGAGGGTCTGATATGATTGTAGATGCCGTGAAAGGGATTGCTCTCTTAATTATTATTGCTGTGCCTCTACTTTTAACATAAAATTTGGAATGGAATACTTGTCCTACCCATTTGCAACGGAGTCTGTTATGATGTTGGTTTTTCAAATGTGTTTCTTGTAGAAACCCAATTTCTTTTTAGCGCATCTGGAATTCAGTTTTTCCAGATGCGCTAGAATATTGCCTCGCTTTACGGCCCCATTGAGTCCCTTACAGTTCCATGTAATGAATTTGACCAAGTTCTGCGACACTGCTTTGCTAAGGTTAGTGTTTTTAGCCATCATTATAGCACTTTATGGTAAATCAATCAATCAATCAATCAACTTTTATTTGTATAGCGTCAACTCATAACAAGTGTTATCTCGAGACACTTTACAAAAAGCAGGTAAAAGACCTTACTCTTTTTTATGTTACAAAAAGCAGGTAAAAGACCTTACTCTTTTTTATGTTACAAAAAGCAGGTAAAATACCTTACTCATTGTTATGTTACAAAAAGCAGGTAAAAGACCTTACTCATTGTTATGTTACAAAAAGCAGGTAAAAGACCTTACTCATTGTTATGTTACAAAAAGCAGGTAAAAGACCTTACTCATTGTTATGTTACAAAAAGCAGGTAAAAGACCTTACTCATTGTTATGTTACATAAAGCAGGTAAAAGACCTTACTCATTGTTATGTTATATAAAGCAGGTAAAAGACCTTACTCATTGTTATGTTACATAAAGCAGGTAAAAGACCTTACTTATTGCTATGTTACAAAGATCCGGTCTATCCATCATGAGCACTTTAGCAAAGCAGCAAAAGTTACAGTGGTAAGAAAAAACTGTCTTATTAAAAGGCAGAAATCTTCGGCCGGATCCCCGGCTCATGACGAAACAGTCTTCACAGGTCTAGACTGCACCGGGCTTGGAAAGGGATAGGGGGAGAGATGGGATAAGATGCAGGAAGAGGGATAGAGAGCAAGGGGGTGGGGGGAGGTAGACCGTCCATCAGCAATCCGGTGGGGAGGGGAGGGGGTGTGGGGGGGTTGTTCTGGCAGGCCGCCAACCCACGATCCGGTGGGGAGGGGGTAGTGGTGGGGTGGGGGTTGTTCTGGCAAGCCGTCAACCGACGATCTTGAGGAGCCTAGGAGAGCTCAAGAGCTCCCAGGAAAGTAGGTGGTTAGTGACTGAGATTTACAGATAGATACATGCAGTAATATGATGCACTGTATATGCAGAGAGAGAGAGAGAGAGAGAGAGAGAGAGAGAGGAGCTCAAGGTGCCAGTTCCCCCGGTAGTCTAAGCCTATAGCAGCATAACTAAGAGCTGGTCTACACCAGCACCAGCCCTAACTATAAGATTTATCAAAAAGGAAAGTTTTAAGTCTAATCTTAAAAATACAGACTGTGTCTGCCTCCCGGACCCCGGCTGGAAGGCGGTTCCAGAGGAGAGGAGCCCGATAACTGAAGGCTTTACCCCCCATAGTACACTTGGAGACTGTAGGTACCACCAGCAGGCCTGATAACTGAAGGCTTTACCCCCCATAGTACACTTAGAGACTGTAGGTACCACCAGCAGGCCTGATAACTGAAGGCTTTACCCCCCATAGTACACTTGGAGACTGTAGGTACCACCAGCAGGCCTGCACTCCGGGACCACAATGTTCTCGAGGGACAGTACGGCACTAGTAGCTCCTTAAGATAAGATGGTGCCTGGCCATTTAGAGCTTTGTAGGTGAGAAGAAGGATCTTGAATTCTATTCTAGACTGTATAGGGAGCCAGTGCAGAGAAGCCAGGACAGGAGTGATGTGGTCCCATTTCCTGGTTCTGGTCAGTACACGAGTTGCAGCGTTCTGGACTAGTTGAAGAGTCTTTAGAGATTTGCCAGAGCACCCTGACAAAAGAGAGTTACAGTAATCCAGTCTGGAGGTAACAAATGCATGAACTAGTTTTTCTGCATCACTTTGCGACAGGATATTCCTGATCTTGGATATATTACGAAGGTGAAAGTAGGCTGTTCTTGAAACTTGACTGATGTGAGAGCTAAAAGACATGCTCCCATGTTTATGGTTTTAAATGCTCCCATGTTTATGGTTTTTGTAGACACCCTCCATGGTAAAAGAAAAAAAAAAGCACATGAATAAAAATGAACAACAACACAAATACCCCCTTGAAACTTAACTTAGACCTCACTCTGTCTTTCCCCAAACGAAAGACATACCCGGCAAAACCAAAAAGAAAGTGCTTACCACACAAAACGTTGTCCAACTTTAACTTCAAGAGGTACATGGACATATGACTTACCACTTAGCTCCATTAAGTGTTTTATCTTTTGTTTCTAGACCAGCTTATGACTACAAACAATACTTTCTAAGAACCTTCTCCGCTTCATTCTCAACGAGAATGTATTTATGAGTGAGTACGAAAATTAAATTAAATTCCTTTACCCCAGTTTCCTATTTTGATCTTGACAAAAAGTAAATCTGGTATGTAAATTTAGTATTATTTCTAACATAATTAGTGACTTATCCCAAAGATAAATAATAGCATAATAAATTTAATTCTTCAATTCCTCCTTATTGGGAAAGGATAAGTGGGAAAAGGAAAGCAATAACGATTTGCAGAAACAAAAAAAATATTTTTGTCAACTAACCTGACAGGGACATCTGTCTGAAACTCACATGTCTGCAGGGAAATCCAACCTGTATGATGTTCATATATTCAGTCTGATAATTAACAAATTGGTTGGTCTCCTCTTACTCCGTTCCCTCAACAGGTGTAGTGGAGATGCTTTTGATGAATTTGTCGGCTACTTGTGGGTCGCTGAATGTGTGCCTGGTGCCGTCCACTGTTATTATCAGTCTCGCTGGATAGTACAGGCTGTATGGGACTCCAGCGGTCCGCAGCTTGGCTTTTACCTGGTTGAAGGATGCTCGCAGCCGGCCGACCTCAGGGCTCATATCGGGGAAGATGTGGACGGGGGAACCTTTATAATGAAGACGTCCTTTATTCCGGGATAACGTTAGGATCTTTTCCTTGTCGGAGTACTAGTGTAGGCGAATAATCATGGCTTGTGGGCGTTCGTCTTTCCGCGGCTTCGGTGTGAGGGTCCGGTGAGCCCGGTCTATGATGATAGGTGATGCAGTTTTCCTCACCGAGCACGTTGGCGAGAAACTCCGCTGCAAACCAGCTCGGGTTGCCGGCCTCAACGCCCTCCGCCATACCAATGATACGTAGATTTTGTCTGCGGCTTCTGTTCTCAAGATCTGTGCATTTATCCTGTAGCCTCTTTAACTCCTTCGTGCGAATCCTGCAGAGTTACAAGTCTGTCAGAGGCGTCGTTGAGTGATGTTTCCATTTCTTTTTACGTGTTTGCAGTCTCAGCGTGTTTTTTATAGCATTTGTATTTTCTGAGAGAGTTCATCTCGTAGCGCTTTGGTACCCGCTTTAGCTTCTTCTCAAAGAGATGACATATCTTTACATATCTCATGCTGCATGTTTTCGATTTGTGTCTTTATGTCTTTCATCATACCGTCTCGATAAGCCTGTAGCTCGTTCCGAAGAGTTCTCACAGAAATAGGCAAGTCATCTTCTTGTTCCCCGCCCGCCATCTTGCGACTTTCACCGTTGGGGGCCGAGGCCGGAGAAGAAGTTTTTTGCGTGAATCTTCGACTGCTCTCCTTTTTCATGGCAGAATATGTTTTGTCTCGTCGTCCGATGTCAGAATATGTTTTGTCTCGTCGTCCGATGTCAGAATATGTTTTGTCTCGTCGTCCGATGTCAGAATATGTTTTGTCTCGTCGTCCGATGTCAGAATATGTTTTGTCTCGTCGTCCGATGTCAGAATATGTTTTGTCTCGTCGTCCGATGTCAGAATATGTTTTGTCTCGTCGTCCGATGTTCTTAAATATGTTTTATAGTTGGTCTAGAAAGTTAAATGTTCTAAGGTTGTACGGAGCTGCTTCTACCTGCTGCTCACTCTGAGGGGAAAACACATTTGATATAAATAAAACTCAATAGACACAAGACAGAGAAGATAAGACACAAATAAAAACTGTTGTTTTATAGTGAACAGGTTTTTTTTTGATATTGTGGAGATTTCTTAGCGTACGACCGGTGGGTGAGACGAACTCCACGGTCATCAGTGACCTTTGGATCAGTTCAACGTGTTTGAGATTTTGGGGAAACTCTCCGAGAAGTTTTTTCCTGTTCTAAAAAAGAGACGTTATTTTAAAGTATCGGAAGAGGAGAATAAATGAAGCAGAGTTCAGTTTGTTTGTAAGAAAGATTTCTAACAGTTTATTCTAAAACAGTAAAAAACGACGACATCACCTCGCTGTAGGTACAAACAGTCGTTAGCGTGCAGCAGGTACGGCGCACCTCGCCGCCGCTCTCACATCAAAAAACACGTTTTAAAGAGTAAAACCAGCGACTCCTTTCATTCACAGAATGAAAACAACGATTCACCACGACCTCCTCGTGTGTGTGACGGCGGCGTCTGCCGAGAGGAAGGCGTTCCAGACGTCATCTCAGAGCTTCAGGCCTCTGATTGGCTCAGAGGAATGATGATGTCGTCTGCAGTCGGACGCCGTCTTCACGTTGTTTTAGCGTTTGGCTCTCTTGGGGGGGGGCTCGTCTGGTTTCCCCCCCCGCGTCCGCACAGCAGGGGGGCTGGCCTCCCTTTTGCGGCCCCCCTTGGCCGCTGCAGCCTGGCCCCTCGTCCCGCTGTGGGAAGAAAACAAGGAGGAAGTGTGAGATGTGACCTTTTGTCTCTGTGGATTCACGGCAAGCACGGCGAGGATCAAACACGAGACGGATTTCTAAACGTGACGACACACACGACGAGTTCCTGAAGTTCTGCTGAAACATCAAAGAGTCAAACTCACCGCGTGCCCGCTGCGGTCTCCTCTTTACCCGTCTGACGACTTGCCCGGGTCGACGGTTTGCTCGGCTTGTTTCTGAAAAACAACCAAAAATAAACATGAAACAACAGTCGCTGCTCGGTCTGGATCCCTAAAGGTCTCGGTCTTGGGGACTCTGGTCTCTGGTCTCTGTGTGGTCTGGTCTCTGGACTCTGGACTCTGGTCTCTGGTCTCTGGGTGGTCTGGTCTCTGGTCTTGGAGTCTCTGGACTCTGGTCTCTGGTCTCTGGGTGGTCTGGACTCTGGACTCTGGTCTCTGTGTGGTCTGGTCTCGGTCTTGGAGACTCTGGTCTCTGTGTGGTCTGGTCTCTGGACTCTGGTCTCTGTGTGGTCTGGGGTCTCTGTGTGGTCTGGTCTCTGTGTGGTCTGGTCTCTGGTCTCTGTGTGGTCTGGTCTCTGGTCTCGGTCTTGGAGACTCTGGTCTCTGTGTGGTCTGGTCTCTGGTCTCGGTCTTGAAGACTCTGGTCTCTGTGTGGTCTGGTCTCTGGTCTCGGTCTTGGAGACTCTGGTCTCTGGTCTCGGTCTTGGAGACTCTGGTTTCTGGTCTCTGGTCTCTGCGTGGTCTGGTCTCTGTGTGGTCTGGTCTCTGGACTCTGGTCTCTGTGTGGTCTGGTCTGTGGACTCTGGTCGCTGTGTGGTCTGGTCTCTGTGTGGTCTGGTCTCTGGTCTCGGTCTTGGAGACTCTGGTCTCTGTGTGGTCTGGTCTGTGGTCTCTGGTCTCTGTGTGGTCTGGTCTCTGGTCTCGGTCTTGGACTGGACTCTGGTCTCTGTGTGGTCTGGTCTCTGGTCTATGGTCTCTGTGTTGGTCTGGACTCTGGTCTCTGCTCTCTGTGTGGTCTGGACTCTGCTCTCTGTGTGGTCTGGTCTCTGGTCTCTGTGTGGTCTGGACTCTGGTCTCTGTGTGGTCTGGTCTCTGTTCTCTGTGTGGTCTGGTCTTTGGTCTCTGGTCTCAGTCTTGGAGACTCTGGTCTCTGTGTGGTCTGGTCTCTGGTCTCGGTCTTGGAGACTCTGGTCTCTGTGTGGTCTGGTCTCTGGTCTCGGTCTTGGAGACTCTGGTCTCTGATCTCGGTCTTGGAGACTCTGGTTTCTGGTCTCTGTGTGGTCTGGTCTCTGGTCTCTGTGTGGTCTGGTCTCTGTGTGGTCTGGTCTCTGGACTCTGGTCTCTGTGTGGTCTGGTCTGTGGTCTCTGGTTTCTGTGTGGTCTGGTCTCTGGTCTATGGTCTCTGTGTTGGTCTGGACTCTGGTCTCTGTGGTCTGGACTCTGGTCTCTGTTCTCTGTGTGGTCTGGTCTCTGGTCTCGGTCTTGGAGACTCTGGTCTTGGTCTTGGAGACTCTGGTCTCTGTGTGGTCTGGTCTCTGTGTCTCTGTGTGGTCTGGTCTCTGGTCTCTGTGTGGTCTGGTCTCGGTCTTGGAGACTCTGGTCTCTGTGTGGTCTGGTCTTTGTGTGGTCTGGTCTCTGGTCTCTGTGTGGTCTGGACTCTGGTCTCTGGGTGGTCTGGTCTCTGGTCTCTGTGTGGTCTGGTCTCTGGTCTCTGTGTGGTCTGGTCTCGGTCTTGGAGACTCTGGTCTCTGTGTGATCTGGTCTCTGGTCTCTGTGTGGTCTGGACTCTGGTCTCTGTGTGGTCTGGTCTCTGGACTCTGGTCTCTGTGTGGTCTGGTCTGTGGTCTCTGGTCTCTGTGTGGTCTGGTCTCTGGTCTCGGTCTTGGACTGGACTCTGGTCTCTGTGTGGTCTGGTCTCTGGTCTATGGTCTCTGTGTTGGTCTGGACTCTGGTCTCTGCTCTCTGTGTGGTCTGGACTCTGGTCTCTGTGTGGTCTGGACTCTGGTCTCTGGTCTCTGTGTGGTCTGGACTCTGGTCTCTGTGTGGTCTGGACTCTGGTCTCTGTTCTCTGTGTGGTCTGGTCTCTGGTCTCAGTCTTGGAGACTCTGGTCTCTGTGTGGTCTGGTCTCTGGTCTATGGTCTCTGTGTTGGTCTGGACTCTGGTCTCTGCTCTCTGCTCTCTGTGTGGTCTGGACTCTGGACTCTGGTCTCTGTGTGGTCTGGTCTGTGGTCTCTGGTCTCTGTGTGGTCTGGTCTCTGGTCTCGGTCTTGGACTAGACTCTGGTCTCTGTGTGGTCTGGTCTCTGGTCTATGG
This sequence comes from Labrus mixtus, assembly GCF_963584025.1. Classification (NCBI taxonomy): domain Eukaryota; kingdom Metazoa; phylum Chordata; class Actinopteri; order Labriformes; family Labridae; genus Labrus; species Labrus mixtus. The sequence continues at coordinate 217,424 of NC_083621.1, read as the reverse complement.
TCTCTGTGTTGGTCTGGACTCTGGTCTCTGTGTGGTCTGGTCTCTGGACTCTGGTCTCTGTGTGGTCTGGTCTGTGGTCTCTGGTCTCTGTGTGGTCTGGTCTCTGGTCTCGGTCTTGGACTGGACTCTGGTCTCTGTGTGGTCTGGTCTCTGGTCTATGGTCTCTGTGTTGGTCTGGACTCTGGTCTCTGCTCTCTGTGTGGTCTGGACTCTGGTCTCTGTGTGGTCTGGACTCTGGTCTCTGGTCTCTGTGTGGTCTGGACTCTGGTCTCTGTGTGGTCTGGACTCTGGTCTCAGTCTTGGAGACTCTGGTCTCTGTGTGGTCTGGTCTCTGGTCTATGGTCTCTGTGTTGGTCTGGACTCTGGTCTCTGCTCTCTGCTCTCTGTGTGGTCTGGACTCTGGTCTCTATGTGGTCTGGACTCTGGTCTCTGTGTGGTCTGGACTCTGGTCTCTGTGTGGTCTGGACTCTGGTCTCTGTTCTCTGTGTGGTCTGGTCTCTGGTCTCAGTCTTGGAGACTCTGGTCTCTGTGTGGTCTGGACTCTGGTCTCTGTGTGGTCTGGACTCTGGTCTCTGTTCTCTGTGTGGTCTGGTCTCTGGTCTCTGGTCTCAGTCTTGGAGAGTCTGGTCTCTGTGTGGTCTGGTCTCTGGTCTCGGTCTTGGAGACTCTGGTCTCTGTGTGGTCTGGTCTCTGGTCTCTGTGTGGTCTGGACTCTGGTCTCTGTGTGGTCTGGACTCTGGTCTCTGTGTGGTTTGGTCTCTGGTTTTTGTGTGGTCTGGTCTCTGGACTCTGGTCTCTGTGTGGTCTGGTCTCTGGTCTCGGTCTTGGAGACTCTGGTCCCTGTGTGGTCTGGTCTCTGGTCTCTGTGTGGTCTGGTCTCTGGACTCTGGTCTCTGTGTGGTCTGGTCTATGGTCTCTGGTCTCGGTCTTGGAGACTCTGGTCTCTGTGTGATCTGGTCTCTGGACTCTGGTCTGGTCTATGGTCTCTGGTCTCTGGTCTCTGTGTGGTCTGGTCTCTGGTCTGTGGTCTCGGTCTTGGAGACTCTGATCTCTGTGTGGTCTGGTCTCTGGTCTCTGTGTGGTCTGGTCTCTGTGTGGTCTGGTCTCTGTGTGGTCTGGTCTCTGGACTCTGGTCTCTGTGTGGTCTGGTCTGTGGACTCTGGTCGCTGTGTGGTCTGGTCTCGGTCTTGGAGACTCTGGTCTCTGTGTGGTCTGGTCTCTGGACTCTGGTCTCTGTGTGGTCTGGTCTGTGGTCTCTGGTCTCTGTGTGGTCTGGTCTCTGGACTCTGGTCTCTGTGTGGTCTGGTCTGTGGTCTCTGGTCTCTGTGTGGTCTGGTCTCTGGACTCTGGTCTCTGGTCTCTGTGTGGTCTGGTCTGTGGTCTCTGGTCTCTGTGTGGTCTGGACTCTGGTCTCTGTGTGGTCTGGTCTCTGGACTCTGGTCTCTGTGTGGTCTGGTCTGTGGACTCTGGTCTCTGTGTGGTCTGGTCTGTGGACTCTGGTCTCTGTGTGGTCTGGTCTCTGGTCTATGGTCTCTGTGTTGGTCTGGACTCTGGTCTCTGGTCTCTGTGTGGTCTGGACTCTGGTCTCTGTGTGGTCTGGACTCTGGTCTCTGTGTGGTCTGGACTCTGGTCTCTGGTCTCTGTGTGGTCTGGACTCTGGTCTCTGTTCTCTGTGTGGTCTGGTCTCTGGTCTCAGTCTTGGAGAGTCTGGTCTCTGTGTGGTCTGGTCTCTGGTCTCTGTTCTCTGTGTGGTCTGGTCTCTGGTCTCAGTCTTGGAGACTCTGGTCTCTGTGTGGTCTGGACTCTGGTCTCTGTTCTCTGTGTGGTCTGGTCTCTGGTCTCAGTCTTGGAGACTCTGGTCTCTGTGTGGTCTGGTCTCTGGTCTATGGTCTCTGTGTTGGTCTGGACTCTGGTCTCTGTGTGGTCTGGACTCTGGTCTCTGTGTGGTCTGGACTCTGGTCTCTGTGTGGTCTGGACTCTGGTCTCTGGTCTCTGTGTGGTCTGGACTCTGGTCTCTGTGTGGTCTGGACTCTGGTCTCTGTTCTCTGTGTGGTCTGGTCTCTGGTCTCAATCTTGGAGAGTCTGGTCTCTGTGTGGTCTGGTCTCTGGTCTCGGTCTTGGACTGGACTCTGGTCTCTGTGTGGTCTGGTCTCTGGTCTCAGTCTTGGAGAGTCTGGTCTCTGTGTGGTCTGGTCTCTGGTCTCGGTCTTGGACTGGACTCTGGTCTCTGTGTGGTCTGGTCTCTGGTCTCAGTCTTGGAGAGTCTGGTCTCTGTGTGGTCTGGTCTCTGGTCTCGGTCTTGGACTGGACTCTGGTCTCTGTGTGGTCTGGTCTCTGGGTAAACCGCGAACGTTTGAAATGTAAAATGTGAGCGGTGACCTTTCAGCCTCCAGACGAGACGCCGCCCGTGTGGTCGCTCTGGTAGCCTTTCCTTTTCCCTCCTCGTCCCTCTCGCCGTCGTCCTCGTCCTCGTCTTCGTTCTGCTCGCTGTCTTCGGCCTTTTTGTCTTTTTTATCTGGAGGACGGAGAGTTTGAATTCAAACATGACACGGTCTACTTTATCACCACTGTACTGGGCCAGCAGGATCAGCTGTTTCATTACTGGGAGTACTGGGAGGTCTGGGAGGTCTGGGAGGTTAGAGAACTTCCTCACCTGAGTCCTCTGCAGCTGATGCTCCCTTCGCCGGTCGTCCCCTCCGACCTGATCTCTTTGGAGTCGTCTCCTCCTGCTGCTGAAAAAACAACAAATATGAAAGTTCTTTAAATGTGAAGCTCTGAAGTCTGTCGTGTGTTTCAGTCTCTACAGAGAGACTTGGAGGTCAAGTCCATTATTACATCACATACACAGACTTCACAATGTTTAAACAATGAATCATCAGATCTCTATGTGAAGTGTAAAACACAATCACTGTGTATAATAATGAATCATCAGATCTCTATGTGAAGTGTAAAACACAATCACTGTGTATAATAATGAATCATCAGATCTCTATGTGAAGTGTAAAACACAATCACTGTGTATAATAATGAATCATCAGATCTCTATGTGAAGTGTAAAACACAATCACTGTGTATAATAATGAATCATCAGATCTCTATGTGAAGTGTAAAACACAATCACTGAGTATAATAATGAATCATCAGATCTCTATGTGAAGTGTAAAACACAATCACTGAGTATAATAATGAATCATCAGATCTCTATGTGAAGTGTAAAACACAATCACTGTGTATAATAATGAATCATCAGATCTCTATGTGAAGTGTAAAACACAATCACTGTGTATAATAATGAATCATCAGATCTCTATGTGAAGTGTAAAACACAATCACTGAGTATAATAATGAATCATCAGATCTCTATGTGAAGTGTAAAACACAATCACTGGCTGTTTTCGAAACCACATACTATACTACTAGTACATACTGATTTGGTCAAAATGCAGTAGGCAGTAGACAGTAGGCAGTAGGCAGTATGCAGTAGGCAGTAGGCAGTATGCAGTATGCAGTAGGCAGTATGCAGTAGGCAGTAGGCAGTATGCAGTAGGCAGTATGCAGTATGCAGTAGGCAGTATGCAGTATGCAGTATGCAGTAGGCAGTATGCAGTAGGCAGTAGGCAGTAGGCAGTATGCAGTAGACAGTAGGCAGTAGGCAGTATGCAGTAGGCAGTAGGCAGTATGCAGTAGGCAGTAGACAGTAGGCAGTATGCAGTATGCAGTAGGCAGTATGCAGTATGCAGTAGGCAGTAGGCAGTAGGCAGTAGGCAGTATGCAGTAGGCAGTAGGCAGTAGGCAGTAGGCAGTATGCAGTATGCAGTAGGCAGTAGGCAGTAGGCAGTATGCAGTAGGCAGTAGGCAGTAGGCAGTAGGCAGTATGCAGTAGGCAGTAGGCAGTAGGCAGTATGCAGTAGGCAGTAGGCAGTAGGCAGTAGGCAGTAGGCAGTAGGCAGTATGCAGTAGGCAGTAGGCAGTAGGCAGTAGGCAGTATGCAGTATGCAGTAGGCAGTATGCAGTAGGCAGTAGGCAGTAGGCAGTAGGCAGTAGGCAGTATGCAGTAGGCAGTAGGCAGTATGCAGTAGGCAGTAGGCAGTAGGCAGTAGGCAGTATGCAGTAGGCAGTAGGCAGTATGCAGTATGCAGTAGGCAGTATGCAGTAGGCAGTATGCAGTATGCGAACAACTGCGTATATATATATATATTTTTTTTTTCGTCTGTGCTGTCTTGTTCTGTGTTTGTTGTGTGAAAAATGAATAAAATATATATAAACCATTCAGAGCCACTTGTTTGTGAGTCACACCTCGTCTGGGGGCTTCTCGCTGCTCGTCTCCTCAACCTCCTCCTGACCTTCAGCCTGGACAGCAGACGGCGAGCAAACTAGAAGAAGATCAACATTAATGATAAAATCATTTTAAACTCGATGAGAAGAACACACACTGGAAGTTTTAAAAAATGTGTGTGTGTCTGTGTGTGTGTGTGTGTGTGTGTGTGTGTGTGTGTGTGTGTGTGTGTGTGTGTGTGTCTCTGTGTGTGTGTATGTGTCTCTGTGTGTGTGTATGTGTGTGTGGTCTCTGTGTGGTTTGGTCTCTGGTTTTTGTGTGGTCTGGTCTCTGGACTCTGGTCTCTGTGTGGTCTGGTCTCTGGTCTCGGTCTTGGAGACTCTGGTCCCTGTGTGGTCTGGTCTCTGGTCTCTGTGTGGTCTGGTCTCTGGACTCTGGTCTCTGTGTGGTCTGGTCTATGGTCTCTGGTCTCTGGTCTCGGTCTTGGAGACTCTGGTCTCTGTGTGATCTGGTCTCTGGACTCTGGTCTGGTCTATGGTCTCTGGTCTCTGTGTGGTCTGGTCTCTGGTCTGTGGTCTCGGTCTTGGAGACTCTGGTCTCTGTGTGGTCTGGTCTCTGGTCTCTGTGTGGTCTGGTCTCTGTGTGGTCTGGTCTCTGGACTCTGGTCTCTGTGTGGTCTGGTCTGTGGACTCTGGTCGCTGTGTGGTCTGGTCTCGGTCTTGGAGACTCTGGTCTCTGTGTGGTCTGGTCTCTGGACTCTGGTCTCTGTGTGGTCTGGTCTGTGGTCTCTGGTCTCTGTGTGGTCTGGTCTCTGGACTCTGGTCTCTGTGTGGTCTGGTCTGTGGTCTCTGGTCTCTGTGTGGTCTGGTCTCTGGACTCTGGTCTCTGGTCTCTGTGTGGTCTGGTCTGTGGTCTCTGGTCTCTGTGTGGTCTGGACTCTGGTCTCTGTGTGGTCTGGTCTCTGGACTCTGGTCTCTGTGTGGTCTGGTCTGTGGTCTCTGGTCTCTGTGTGGTCTGGTCTCTGGTCTCGGTCTTGGACTGGACTCTGGTCTCTGTGTGGTCTGGTCTCTGTGTGTGTGTGTGTGTGTGTCTCTGTGTGTGTGTGTGTGTGTGTTCTCTCACCTCTATCTTCATGAGGTCGTTGTTCACTTTGGTCCAGCTGTGTGTCTTCTTCTTCTTCAGTTTCTGTTTCCTGTTGTAAATATTTGAATGATTAAAGTGACTCAGGTTTATCTGGAGGATTAGAAAACAGGACTAACTCAGATCAATGTTCAGGCTGCAGTACCTGTTTCAACCACTAGGTGTCTGCACAGGATATTCAGCAGCACTTTGTTTAACACCTCCATGATACATTTTCTATCGCTCCCCCCCTCTGATACATTAGAGGGGGGGGCTGATACATTAGAGGGGGGGCTGATACATTAGAGGGGGGGCTGATACATTAGAGGGGGGCTGATACATTGGGGGGGGGGGGGGGGGGGGGGGCTGATACATTAGAGGGGGGGCTGATACATTGAGGGGGCTGATACATTAGAGGGGGGGCCTGATACATTGGGGGGGGCTGATACATTAGAGGGGGGGCCTGATACATTGGGGGGGGCTGATACATTAGAGGGGGGGCCTGATACATTGGGGGGGGCTGATACATTAGAGGGGGGGGCTGATACATTGGGGGGGGCTGATACATTGGGGGGGGGGCCTGATACATTGGGGGGGCTGATACATTGAGGGGGCTGATACATTAGAGGGGGGCCTGATACATTGGGGGGGGCTGATACATTAGAGGGGGGGCCTGATACATTGGGGGGGGCTGATACATTAGAGGGGGGGGCTGATACATTGGGGGGGCTGATACATTGGGGGGGGGGGGGGGGGCTGATACATTAGAGGGGGGGCTGATACATTGAGGGGGCTGATAAATTAGGGGGGGGGGCTGATACATTAGAGGGGGGGCTGATACATTGGGGGGGGCTGATACATTAGAGGGGGGGCTGATACATCAGGGGGGGCTGATACATTAGAGGGGGGGCTGATACATTGAGGGGGCTGATACATTAGAGGAGGGGGCTGATACATGGGGGGGCTGATACATTGGGGGGGCTGATACATTAGGGGGGGCTGATACATTAGAGGGGGGGCTGATACATTGGGGGGGGCTGATACATTGGGGGGGGGCTGATACATTGGGGGGCTGATACATTAGAGGGGGGGGCTGATAAATTAGAGGGGGGGCTGGGGGGCTGATACATTAGGGGGGGCTGATACATTAGAGGGGGGGCTGATACATTAGGGGGGGGCTGATACATTAGAGGGGGGGGGCTGATACATTAGAGGGGGGGCTGATACATTGGGGGGGCTGATACATTAGAGGGGGGGCTGATACATTAGGGGGGAGTTGATACATTAGAGGGGGGGCTGATACATTAGGGGGGGGCTGATACATTAGAGGGGGGGCTGATACATTGGGGGGAGTTGATACATTAGAGGGGGGGCTGATACATTGGGGGGGCTGATACATTAGAGGGGGGCTGATACATTAGGGGGGGGCTGATACATTAGAGGGGGGCTGATACATTAGAGGGGGGGCTGATACATTAGAGGGGGGGGCTGATACATTAGAGGGGGGGCTGATACATTAGAGGGGGGCTGATACATTAGAGGGGGGGGCTGATAAATTAGAGGGGGGGCTGATACATTAGGGGGGGGCTGATACATTAGAGGGGGGGCTGATACATTAGGGGGGGGCTGATACATTAGAGGGGGGGCTGATACATTAGAGGGGGGGGCTGATACATTAGAGGGGGGGCTGATACATTAGGGGGGGCTGATACATTAGAGGGGGGGCTGATACATTAGAGGGGGGGCTGATACATTAGGGGGGGGCTGATACATTAGAGGGGGGGCTGATACATTAGGGGGGGGCTGATACATTAGAGGGGGGGCTGATACATTAGAGGGGGGGCTGATACATTAGAGGGGGGGGGGGGCTGTGATCTGTTTCTCCACTTCTTAAATTCTCACCTCAACATTTTCCTCCTCTTCCTCCGACCGCTTCCTCTTCAGCGTTGGTCCACCTGGAATCAAAATATCATCGACATGTTAAACACAAGAACGACCTTTACAAACGTCTAACCAACGGGTCAGCAAGGGGCGGGGCTTAATATGCATACAGCAATGCATAAAGAAAGAGGACCACATGAGACCTGAACCTGGACTTTGTATCGTACCGGTCTCTGTGGCGTCCGCAGCTTCACTTCCTTCAGGAGCAGCAGACGACACGTTCACCTGACGGCGCCCGCTCGTCTCTGATGCGCTCTCGTCCTCCGCTCGCTGCAGGTCAGTAAACAAAAGGATTCAGAGTTCATGTCCTGCTCGTGACGACGTCACGTCTGTGTTTGTTTACATACCGCTTCGGTCGGCGCCGCTCGATTGGGTGAACCGTCTTCATCCTCGTCTTTATTCTCCGTCTTCTGATCGTCTGAGGTGAAAGAAAAGTGACATCACACTTCCTCATATCTGACCAATCACACCCCTTGTTCAGAGTCTAAAGGCACCAGTCTTACCCGGACTCTTACTCGCCGCTGCCGCTCCTGAACGTCTTCCCCAACGGCTCCGAGGCTCCTCCTTCTCCACCTCCTCTGTGGTTTTGGATGATCGCCCCCTGCGTGGCGTTCTCACTTCCACAGCGTTCCCCTCATCAGGTTCCTGGGAAGTTAAATGTTTTTAAAGCTCCGTCTCTCTTTACACATTTTGAACATTTGATTATTTGAATAGATCAATAAGAATCATGTAATCAAAGTGTCTTTTAAAGGGTTAAATTCAAATGATTGAATGTTTGATGGTTTTGAGCAGAGCTGAAGATGTTTCAGAGATTTATGCAGAAAAAAGTAGAAAGAAGTTTAGCAGTTTTCTAGAAGTGGACATGTTTGTCCTTGTTGACTTCAGAGGGTTAAGAAAGTTCAGCAGCTCACGCTGAGGCGTGATGGCGTGATGGCGTCTGGGGGGGTAACATGGTTGATGATATCTGCGGTCTGTTTAGTGAACATGTAGACAATAAAGAAAAAGACATGCTAACACTTAGCTTAGCATACGGAGACTGGCTGAACGTACCTCTGCAGGCGCCGTCTCTTTACTTCCCCTCTCGTCTTTCTCGTCACCTGGAGAACAGGAAACATGCAGCAGCAGGTTGATTAGAGCACGGAGATGGTAGAGGTGGCGTGCAGACAGTCTATGGTCGTGCAGCGATCACAGGGAATAAAGGTCACCACCCCCTCCCACTGGCCCCTCCCACTGGCTCCAGGTGAATTCTCCTGATTATATCCTGCTGCGTTGTCACATCAGATCACTCTCAGATCTGAATACGAGGAGGCTGGAGGAGAAACTCTGAGTGAAGAGATTAGTGACAGCGACCTTCTTGTTCAGTCTTGATTATGGGGACGTGCTTTATTTGAGTGCATCATCCAAATGTCTCAAGTCCTTGGACACTATTTTTCATTCAGCACTGAGATTTGTCACTGGCTGCAGTCGTCTCACCCTCCATTGTGAATTGTATTTGAAATCCAACTTGCCTCCTTTGAGTGCACGCAGATACACACATTGGTCTAATTGATAAGGCTTTTTTATATTTGTGTTCTTTATTACGGAGAACAAGCAGTCGCTATGCCCTGTGTTCTTGTACTACACTTGTTCTATCTGTTCCTCGGGTAAGGACTGAATCAGGAAAAAGAGCTTTCAGCTTTGCTGCCCCCTCGGCACGGAATACTCTACAGACTGAACTAAAACTACCTGAACTTATTCCACTTGGAGCCGTTCTGTCTTGAGGGTCAGACAGCGTGAGACCATTGAACAGTGCCTGTGTTTTTAAAATCTTAAATTGTTGTTTTATTGTTGTGTCACAGCTCCCACACTTTCTTTTTATTGAAAACACTATGTTGCTAATCTGTACTGTCACTTCATTGTAACTGTTCTTTTGACATGTGCTGCTGACCTCTTGGCCAGGTCTCCCTTATGAAAGAGATCCTGATCTCAATGGGTTCTTTATCTGGTTAAATAAAGGTTAATAAAAAAAAAAAGAGAGAAACATTCAGATGTTTGTGTTCATGACGCTCAGAGTGATAAACTTCAGGAAGTTTAGAGAGAAGCTATGAGACTCACTGATTTGTTTGAGAAGCTTCGTCTGACTCTGTGAAGCCTCCGCTCCTCTCTCTCTCAGCTTCTCCTCCTCCGCTCCTCTCTCTCTCAGCTTCTCCTCCTCCGCTCCTCTCTCTCTCAGCTTCTCCTCCTCCGCTCCTCTCTCTCTCAGCTTCTCCTCCTCCGCTCCTCTCTCTCTCAGCTTCTCCTCCTCCAGGATCAGCGACTCCGTCTGAACATAATAAATTCATCATGAAAACATGTTGGGAAAGATGAGATATGGGATCTGTTTTGTCAACATGTTAAACTAAGGTCTTAGAATGGACCTCTCTTATGTCTGTGGCAGTATTTTATTATCTCATGCTAGGAGATGACTTGCATGCTCTGCCTAAGTGCTTTTGGTATAAGATGTGCTGCTTTGTTTTAAAAACTATTAAAAGTTAATAAAAAATTAAGTTACACATTTTTTTTTTTTTAAATCATCACCACGGCAGAGACACAAAGTGAGTGTTTCATTCTCTACTTTCTTGATTCAGACTCGTTCAGATCTCTTTCTTTATCCTGAAATAAGATCCATATATCCTGACTTGTTAACACTCACAGTTTGATTTTCACTCGGAGTGGTTTCTTCCTCCTCCGTCTTCGTCTCAGCTTCACCTGAAAAAAAGAATCCAGCAGGTTCAGTTAATACAGGGTAAACATGTGATGTTATGGTGGGCGGAGTCACTGCACTGAGCTCGTACAGGAGTCGAGAATGAAGCGAGCAGTAAACGTCTTTATGACGTCTGTTCTCTGTGGGCGGTACGGATCCTCAGCTGGTACCGCTAAGCCACAGGAGGAGGAGGTTTATCAGACAGTCAAAGTAAACCTGGACACGATGAATTTACTTCATGACCACCGCTCCGGTGAGATCGAACGAACAAACAGATTCAACAAACAGACGACAGAAAGTGAAAAGAAGCAGAGAAACATCTGGATCTCTCCTCCCCGACTACAGAGAAACATCTGGATCTCTCCTCCCTGACTACAGACAAACATCTGGCTCTCTCCTCAGAGAAAGATCTGGATCTCTCCTCCCCAACTACAGAGAAACATCTGGAACCCCCCCCCCCCGAATAGAGAAACATCTGGATCTCTCCTCCCTGACTACAGACAAACATCTGGCTCTCTCCTCAGAGAAACATCTGGATCTCTCCTCCCTGACTACAGAGAAACATCTGGATCTCTCCTCCCCGACTATAAAGAAACATCTGGATCTCTGCTCCCTGACTACAAAGAAACATCTGGATCTCTGCTCCCTGACTACAGACAAACATCTGGATCTCTGCTCCCTGACTACAGAGAAACATCTGGATCTCTCCTCCCTGACTACAGAGAAACATCTGGATCTCTCCTCAGAGAAACATCTGGATCTCTCCTCCCTGACTACAGAGAAACATCTGGATCTCTCCTCAGAGAAACATCTGGATCTCTCCTCCCTGACTACAAAGAAACATCTGGATCTCTCCTCCCTGACTACAGACAAACATCTGGCTCTCTCCTCAGAGAAACATCTGGATCTCTCCTCCCTGACTACAGAGAAACATCTGGATCTCTCCTCCCCGACTATAAAGAAACATCTGGATCTCTGCTCCCTGACTACAGACAAACATCTGGATCTCTGCTCCCTGACTACAGAGAAACATCTGGATCTCTCCTCCCTGACTACAGATAAACATCTGGATCTCTCCTCAGAAACATCTGGATCTCTCCTCCCTGACTACAGAGAAACATCTGGATCTCTCCTCCCTGACTACAAAGAAACATCTGGATCTCTCCTCCCTGACTACAAACATCTGGATCTCTGCTCCCTTAATACAGAGAAACATCTGGATCTCTCCTCCCTGAATACAGACAAACATCTGGATCTCTCCTCCCTGACTACAGAGAAACATCTGGATATCTCCTCAGAGAAGCATCTGGATCTCTCCTCCCTGAATACAGAGAAACATCTGGATCTCTGCTCCCTGACTACAGAGAAACATCTGGATCTCTGCTCCCTGAATACAGAGAAACATCTGGATCTCTGCTCCCTGACTGAGACGTTTATTCAGCTTCACATCCAGAAGTGATGAAGGGGGTTCATGTGCTTCTTCATGCTGTGAAATCAGGTTCATATCAAAGTCAGAAGAAGAAATCTAAAAAGTCCTCTCTTCAGTAAACTGTGGAACGTCTTTAAGCAGATTATAATAATAATAATAATAAATGTAATATTTAATCGTCTGTTTGACTCCGGGCTCGATGCGTCTGCAGGACGCCGTGTTTCAGGATGTTTACAAACTTACTTTGTTCTGTGTCCGCCGCGTCGTCTTCAGCGTTAACTTCCTCCGTCTGCGAGTGGAAAAGATGAAATTCAACATTTAGTCTAAAAAATATAAAAACATTTCAGGATCATTTAAAGTTTGTAAAACGTTTTCATTCGTCACCTCGGGTCTCGTCTTTGTGTCCGTCACGTCCGGCGCACTTTGCTCTAAAGTGTTAAAAAAAAACAACGAGTTAAACTTCAAACAAAGAGACACTTGTTTGGAACATCAGGAACGTGTTTCTCACCTCGTTTACTGGAATCAGACACAACTAACGCTGTGGCCTCTCCCACCTCGTCTGACGCAGCTTCTAAACAGCAGAAGGTCATGAAGGACAATTAGGATGAAGACGTCTTACGAACACCACTCAGGAAATAACCACAGAGAGAGCTGAGCAGGAGGAGCTTACCATCTGGTTGTGATTCAGGAGGAGTCTCACAGGTCTCATCCTCCTTTGATTGGGTCTGAGCTTCATCTGAGGTGGTGTCAACTTCCTGTTGGAGAAATCACCTGTTTGAAACACGTTTTGTACCCAGAAGCAGCAGATCACAGCGTGTGTGAAAAACAACAAAGATGGAGATTCTCAACTCAACAAGAAACACAAAATAACACAAAAAAAGTCTCTTTCAAGAAGACCTGAGTGGTCGGACCAATCAGAGCCCACGGTGCAACACGGTCAATAAAAACAGCAGCAGACGTTTCACAGCACAGCTCGAGGGTTTGATCCCCAGCTAACAGGAACTCTAACCAGGAACTCAAACCAGGAAATCTTTAACCAGGAACTCTAACCAGGAACTCTAACCAGGAACTCAAACCAGGAACTCAAACCAGGAACTCTTTAATCAGGAACTCAAACCAGGAACTCTTTAACCAGGAACTCTAACCAGGAACTCAAACCAGGAACTCTTTAACCAGGAACACTAACCAGGAACTCTAACAAGGAACTCAAGCCAGGAACTCAAACCAGGAACTCAAACCAGGAACTCTAACCAGGAACTCTTTAACCAGGAACTCTAACCAGGAACTCAAACCAGGAACTCTAACCAGGAACTCTAACCAGGAACTCTAACCAGGAACTCTTTAACCAGGAACTCTAACCAGGAACTCAAACCAGGAAATCTAACCAGGAACTCAAACCAGGAACTCTTTAACCAGGAACTCTAACCAGGAACTCAAACCAGGAACTCTAACCAGGAACTTTAACCAGGAACTCTAACCAGGAACTCAAACCAGGAACTCTAACCAGGAACTCTAACCAGGAACTCAAGCCAGGAACTCTTTAATCAGGAACTCAAACCAGGAACTCAAACCAGGAACTCTTTAACCAGGAACTCAAACCAGGAACTCTAACCAGGAACTCTAACCAGGAACTCTAACCAGGAACTCTAACAAGGAACTCTAACAAGGAACTCAAGCCAGGAACTCTAACCAGGAACTCTTTAACCAGGAACTCTTTAACCAGGAACTCTAACCAGGATCTCTAACCAGGAACTCTAACCAGGAACTCAAACCAGGAACTCTAACCAGGAACTCTTTAACCAGGAACTCTAACCAGGAACTCTTTAACCAGGAACTTTAACCAGGAACTCAAACCAAGAACTCTAACCAGGAACTCTAACAAGGAACTCAAACCAGGAACTCTAACCAGGAACTCTAACCAGGAACTCTAACAAGGAACTCAAGCCAGGAACTCTAACCAGGAACTCTTTAACCAGGAACTCTTTAACCAGGAACTCTAACCAGGATCTCTAACCAGGAACTCTAACCAGGAACTCAAACCAGGAACTCTAACCAGGAACTCTTTAACCAGGAACTCTAACCAGGAACTCTTTAACCAGGAACTCTAACCAGGAACTCTTTAACCAGGAACTTTAACCAGGAACTCAAACCAAGAACTCTAACCAGGAACTCTAACAAGGAACTCAAACCAGGAACTCTAACCAGGAACTCTAACCAGGAACTCTAACAAGGAACTCAAACCAGGAACTCTAACCAGGAACTCTAACCAGGAACTCTAACAAGGAACTCAAGCCAGGAACTCTAACCAGGAACTCTTTAACCAGGAACTCTTTAACCAGGAACTCTAACCAGGATCTCTAACCAGGAACTCTAACCAGGAACTCAAACCAGGAACTCTAACCAGGAACTCTTTAACCAGGAACTCTAACCAGGAACTCTTTAACCAGGAACTTTAACCAGGAACTCAAACCAAGAACTCTAACCAGGAACTCTAACAAGGAACTCAAACCAGGAACTCAAACCAGGAACTCTAACCAGGAACTCAAGCCAGGAACTCAAACCAGGAACTCTTTAACCAGGAACTCTTTAACCAGGAACTCTAACCAGGATCTCTTTAACCAGTCTTTGACTAACTGTCCTGCATGCTAACAGGCTAACTGTCCTGCATGTTAACAGGCTAACTGTCCTGCATGCTAACATGCTAACTGTCCTGCATGCTAACATGCTAACAGTCCTGCATGTTAACAGGCTAACTGTCCTGCATGCTAACATGCTAACAGTCCTGCATGTTAACAGGCTAACTGTCCTGCATGTTAACAGGCTAACTGTCCTGCATGCTAACATGCTAACTGTCCTGCATGCTAACATGCTAACAGTCCTGCATGTTAACAGGCTAACTGTCCTGCATGCTAACATGCTAACAGTCCTGCATGTTAACAGGCTAACTGTCCTGCATGCTAACAGGCTAACAGACCTGCATATTAAAAGGCTAACTGTCCTGCATGCTAACATGCTAACAGTCCTGCATATTAACAGGCTAACTGTCATGCATGTTAACATGCTAACAGACCTGCATATTAACAGGCTAACTGTCCTGCATGCTAACATGCTAACAGGCTAACTGTCCTGCATGCTAACATGCTAACAGTCCTGCATATTAACAGGCTAACTGTCCTGCATGCTAACATGCTAACAGTATTGCATATTAACAGGCTAACTGTCCTGCATGCTAACATGCTAACAGGCTAACTGTCCTGCATGCTAACATGCTAACAGTCCTGCATATTAACAGGCTAACTGTCCTGCATGCTAACATGCTAACAGTACTGCATATTAACAGGCTAACTGTCCTGCATGCTAACATGCTAACAGTCCTGCATATTAACAGGCTAACTGTCCTGCATGCTAACATGCTAACAGACCCGCATGTTAACAGGCTAACTGTCCTGCATGCTAACATGCTAACAGTCCTGCATGTTAACATGCTAACAGTCCTGCATGTTAACAGGCTAACTGTCCTGCATGCTAACAGGCTAACTGTCCTGCATGCTAACATGCTAAGTGATTATCTCCTCTGACTTTTTGAAGATGTATTTTTGGGCTCTCTCTCTCGTTAATGGCGAGATAGGACAGTGGATAGAGTCAGAAATCAGAGAGAGAGATAGAGAGAGAGAGATAGGACAGTGGATAGAGTCAGAAATCAGAGAGAGAGAGAGAGAGAGAGAGAGATAGGACAGTGGATAGAGTCAGAAATCAGAGAGAGAGAGAGAGAGATAGGACAGTGGATAGAGTCAGAAATCAGAGAGAGAGATAGGACAGTGGATAGAATCAGAAATCAGGGAGAGAGAGAGAGAGAGAGATAGGACAGTGGATAGAGTCAGAAATCAGGGAGAGAGAGAGAGAGAGATAGATAGGACAGTGGATAGAGTCAGAAATCAGGGAGAGAGATAGAGAGAGAGAGATAGGACAGTGGATAGAGTCAGAAATCAGAGAGAGAGGTAGGACAGTGGATAGAGTCAGAAATCAGAGAGAGAGGGAGAGAGAGAGAGAGATAGGACAGTGGATATAGTCAGAAATCAGAGAGAGAGATAGGACAGTGGATAGAGTCAGAAATCGGGGGGAGAGAGAGAGAGAGATAGATAGGACAGTGGATAGAGTCAGAAATCAGAGAGAGAGATAGGACAGTGGATAGAGTCAGAAATCAGGGAGAGAGAGAGAGAGAGATAGGACAGTGGATAGAGTCAGAAATCAGAGAGAGATAGGACAGTGGATAGAGTCAGAAATCAGAGAGAGATAGGACAGTGGATAGAGTCAGAAATCAGGGAGAGAGAGAGAGAGAGAGGGAGAGAGATAGGACAGTGGATAGAGTCAGAAATCAGAGAGAGAGAGAGAGGGAGAGAGATAGGACAGTGGATAGAGTCAGAAATCAGGGAGAGAGATAGGACAGTGGATAGAGTCAGAAATCAGAGAGAGAGGGAGAGAGAGAGAGAGATAGGACAGTGGATAGACTCAGAAATCAGGGAGAGAGATAGGACAGTGGATAGAGTCAGAAATCAGTGAGAGAGAGAGAGGGATAGGACAGTGGATAGAGTCAGAAATCAGAGAGAGAGATAGGACAGTGGATAGAGTCAGAAATCAGGGAGAGAGATAGGACAGTGGATAGAGTCAGAAATCAGGGAGAGAGAGAGATAGGACAGTGGATAGAGTCAGAAATCAGGGAGAGAGAGAGAGATAGAGAGAGAGATAGGACAGTGGATAGAGTCAGAAATCAGGGAGAGAGAGAGAGAGAGAGATAGGACAGTGGATAGAGTCAGAAATCAGAGAGAGAGATAGGACAGTGGATAGAGTCAGAAATCAGGGAGAGAGAGAGAGAGAGAGATAGGACAGTGGATAGAGTCAGAAATCAGAGAGAGAGATAGGACAGTGGATAGAGTCAGAAACCAGAGAGAGAGAGAGAGAGATAGGACAGTGGATAGAGTCAGAAATCAGAGAGAGAGATAGGACAGTGGATAGAGTCAGAAACCAGAGAGAGAGAGAGAGAGAGAGATAGAGATAGGACAGTGGATAGAGTCAGAAATCAGGGAGAGAGAGAGAGAGAGATAGATAGGACAGTGGATAGAGTCAGAAATCAGAGAGAGAGATAGGACAGTGGATAGAGTCAGAAATCAGGGAGAGAGAGAGATAGGACAGTGGATAGAGTCAGAAATCAGAGAGAGATAGGACAGTGCATAGAGTCAGAAATCAGGGAGAGAGAGAGAGATAGGACAGTGGATAGAGTCAGAAATCAGGGAGAGAGATAGGACAGTGGATAGAGTCAGAAATCAGGGAGAGAGAGAGAGGGATAGGACAGTGGATAGAGTCAGAAATCAGAGAGAGAGATAGGACAGTGGATGGAGTCAGAAATCAGGGAGAGAGATAGGACAGTCGATAGAGTCAGAAATCAGGGAGAGAGAGAGATAGGACAGTGGATAGAGTCAGAAATCAGGGAGAGAGAGAGATAGAGAGAGAGAGATAGGACAGTGGATAGAGTCAGAAATCAGGGAGAGAGAGAGATAGGACAGTGGATAGAGTCAGAAATCAGAGAGAGAGATAGGACAGTGGATAGAGTCAGAAATCAGGGAGAGAGAGAGAGAGAGAGAGAGAGAGGACAGTGGATAGAGTCAGAAATCAGAGAGAGAGATAGGACAGTGGATAAAGTCAGAAATCAGGGAGAGAGAGAGATAGGACAGTGGATAGAGTCAGAAATCAGAGAGAGAGATAGGACAGCGGATAGAGTCAGAAACCAGAGAGAGAGAGAGAGAGAGATAGGACAGTGGATAGAGTCAGAAATCAGAGAGAGAGATAGGACAGTGGATAGAGTCAGAAACCAGAGAGAGAGAGAGAGAGAGAGATAGAGATAGGACAGTGGATAGAGTCAGAAATCAGGGAGAGAGAGAGAGAGAGATAGATAGGACAGTGGATAGAGTCAGAAATCAGAGAGAGAGATAGGACAGTGGATAGAGTCAGAAATCAGGGAGAGAGAGAGAGAGATAGGACAGTGGATAGAGTCAGAAATCAGAGAGAGATAGGACAGTGCATAGAGTCAGAAATCAGGGAGAGAGATAGAGAGAGAGATAGGACAGTGGATAGAGTCAGAAATCAGGGAGAGAGAGAGAGAGAGGGAGAGAGATAGGACAGTGGATAGAGTCAGAAATCAGAGAGAGATAGGACAGTGGATAGAGTCAGAAATCAGAGAGAGAGGGAGAGAGAGAGAGAGATAGGACAGTGGATAGAGTCAGAAATCAGGGAGAGAGAGATAGGACAGTGGTTAGAGTCAGAAATCAGAGAGAGCGATAGGACAGTGGATAGAGTCAGAAATCAGGGAGAGAGAGAGATAGGACAGTGAATAGAGTCAGAAATCAGAGAGAGAGATAGGACAGTGGATAGAGTCAGAAACCAGAGAGAGAGAGAGAGAGAGAGATAGGACAGTGGATAGAGTCAGAAATCAGAGAGAGAGATAGGACAGTGGATAGAGTCAGAAACCCCAGAGAGAGAGAGAGAGAGATAGAGATAGGACAGTGGATAGAGTCAGAAATCAGGGAGAGAGAGAGAGAGAGAGATAGATAGGACAGTGGATAGAGTCAGAAATCAGAGAGAGAGATAGGACAGTGGATAGAGTCAGAAATCAGGGAGAGAGAGAGAGAGAGATAGGACAGTGGATAGAGTCAGAAATCAGAGAGAGATAGGACAGTGGATAGAGTCAGAAATCAGAGAGAGATAGGACAGTGGATAGAGTCAGAAATCAGGGAGAGAGAGAGAGAGAGAGGGAGAGAGATAGGACAGTGGATAGAGTCAGAAATCAGAGAGAGAGAGAGAGGGAGAGAGATAGGACAGTGGATAGAGTCAGAAATCAGGGAGAGAGATAGGACAGTGGATAGAGTCAGAAATCAGAGAGAGAGGGAGAGAGAGAGAGAGATAGGACAGTGGATAGACTCAGAAATCAGGGAGAGAGATAGGACAGTGGATAGAGTCAGAAATCAGGGAGAGAGAGAGAGGGATAGGACAGTGGATAGAGTCAGAAATCAGAGAGAGAGATAGGACAGTGGATAGAGTCAGAAATCAGGGAGAGAGATAGGACAGTGGATAGAGTCAGAAATCAGGGAGAGAGAGAGATAGGACAGTGGATAGAGTCAGAAATCAGGGAGAGAGAGAGAGATAGAGAGAGAGATAGGACAGTGGATAGAGTCAGAAATCAGGGAGAGAGAGAGAGAGAGAGATAGGACAGTGGATAGAGTCAGAAATCAGAGAGAGAGATAGGACAGTGGATAGAGTCAGAAATCAGGGAGAGAGAGAGAGAGAGATAGGACAGTGGATAGAGTCAGAAATCAGAGAGAGAGATAGGACAGTGGATAGAGTCAGAAACCAGAGAGAGAGAGAGAGAGATAGGACAGTGGATAGAGTCAGAAATCAGAGAGAGAGATAGGACAGTGGATAGAGTCAGAAACCAGAGAGAGAGAGAGAGAGAGAGATAGAGATAGGACAGTGGATAGAGTCAGAAATCAGGGAGAGAGAGAGAGAGAGATAGATAGGACAGTGGATAGAGTCAGAAATCAGAGAGAGAGATAGGACAGTGGATAGAGTCAGAAATCAGGGAGAGAGAGAGATAGGACAGTGGATAGAGTCAGAAATCAGAGAGAGATAGGACAGTGCATAGAGTCAGAAATCAGGGAGAGAGAGAGAGATAGGACAGTGGATAGAGTCAGAAATCAGGGAGAGAGATAGGACAGTGGATAGAGTCAGAAATCAGGGAGAGAGAGAGAGGGATAGGACAGTGGATAGAGTCAGAAATCAGAGAGAGAGATAGGACAGTGGATAGAGTCAGAAATCAGGGAGAGAGATAGGACAGTCGATAGAGTCAGAAATCAGGGAGAGAGAGAGATAGGACAGTGGATAGAGTCAGAAATCAGGGAGAGAGAGAGAGATAGAGAGAGAGAGATAGGACAGTGGATAGAGTCAGAAATCAGGGAGAGAGAGAGATAGGACAGTGGATAGAGTCAGAAATCAGAGAGAGAGATAGGACAGTGGATAGAGTCAGAAATCAGGGAGAGAGAGAGAGAGAGAGAGAGAGAGGACAGTGGATAGAGTCAGAAATCAGAGAGAGAGATAGGACAGTGGATAAAGTCAGAAATCAGGGAGAGAGAGAGAGAGAGATAGGACAGTGGATAGAGTCAGAAATCAGAGAGAGAGATAGGACAGCGGATAGAGTCAGAAACCAGAGAGAGAGAGAGAGAGAGATAGGACAGTGGATAGAGTCAGAAATCAGAGAGAGAGATAGGACAGTGGATAGAGTCAGAAACCAGAGAGAGAGAGAGAGAGAGAGATAGAGATAGGACAGTGGATAGAGTCAGAAATCAGGGAGAGAGAGAGAGAGAGATAGATAGGACAGTGGATAGAGTCAGAAATCAGAGAGAGAGATAGGACAGTGGATAGAGTCAGAAATCAGGGAGAGAGAGAGAGAGATAGGACAGTGGATAGAGTCAGAAATCAGAGAGAGATAGGACAGTGCATAGAGTCAGAAATCAGGGAGAGAGATAGAGAGAGAGATAGGACAGTGGATAGAGTCAGAAATCAGGGGGAGAGAGAGAGAGAGAGAGGGAGAGAGATAGGACAGTGGATAGAGTCAGAAATCAGAGAGAGATAGGACAGTGGATAGAGTCAGAAATCAGAGAGAGAGAGATAGGACAGTGGATAGAGTCAGAAATCAGGGAGAGAGAGATAGGACAGTGGTTAGAGTCAGAAATCAGAGAGAGCGATAGGACAGTGGATAGAGTCAGAAATCAGGGAGAGAGAGAGATAGGACAGTGAATAGAGTCAGAAATCAGAGAGAGAGATAGGACAGTGGATAGAGTCAGAAACCAGAGAGAGAGAGAGAGAGAGAGATAGGACAGTGGATAGAGTCAGAAATCAGAGAGAGAGATAGGACAGTGGATAGAGTCAGAAACCCCAGAGAGAGAGAGAGAGAGATAGAGATAGGACAGTGGATAGAGTCAGAAATCAGGGAGAGAGAGAGAGAGAGAGATAGATAGGACAGTGGATAGAGTCAGAAATCAGAGAGAGAGATAGGACAGTGGATAGAGTCAGAAATCAGGGAGAGAGAGAGAGAGAGATAGGACAGTGGATAGAGTCAGAAATCAGAGAGAGATAGGACAGTGGATAGAGTCAGAAATCAGAGAGAGATAGGACAGTGGATAGAGTCAGAAATCAGGGAGAGAGAGAGAGAGAGAGGGAGAGAGATAGGACAGTGGATAGAGTCAGAAATCAGAGAGAGAGAGAGAGGGAGAGAGATAGGACAGTGGATAGAGTCAGAAATCAGGGAGAGAGATAGGACAGTGGATAGAGTCAGAAATCAGAGAGAGAGGGAGAGAGAGAGAGAGATAGGACAGTGGATAGACTCAGAAATCAGGGAGAGAGATAGGACAGTGGATAGAGTCAGAAATCAGGGAGAGAGAGAGAGGGATAGGACAGTGGATAGAGTCAGAAATCAGAGAGAGAGATAGGACAGTGGATAGAGTCAGAAATCAGGGAGAGAGATAGGACAGTGGATAGAGTCAGAAATCAGGGAGAGAGAGAGATAGGACAGTGGATAGAGTCAGAAATCAGGGAGAGAGAGAGAGATAGAGAGAGAGATAGGACAGTGGATAGAGTCAGAAATCAGGGAGAGAGAGAGAGAGAGAGATAGGACAGTGGATAGAGTCAGAAATCAGAGAGAGAGATAGGACAGTGGATAGAGTCAGAAATCAGGGAGAGAGAGAGAGAGAGATAGGACAGTGGATAGAGTCAGAAATCAGAGAGAGAGATAGGACAGTGGATAGAGTCAGAAACCAGAGAGAGAGAGAGAGAGATAGGACAGTGGATAGAGTCAGAAATCAGAGAGAGAGATAGGACAGTGGATAGAGTCAGAAACCAGAGAGAGAGAGAGAGAGAGAGATAGAGATAGGACAGTGGATAGAGTCAGAAATCAGGGAGAGAGAGAGAGAGAGATAGATAGGACAGTGGATAGAGTCAGAAATCAGAGAGAGAGATAGGACAGTGGATAGAGTCAGAAATCAGGGAGAGAGAGAGAGATAGGACAGTGGATAGAGTCAGAAATCAGAGAGAGATAGGACAGTGCATAGAGTCAGAAATCAGGGAGAGAGAGAGAGATAGGACAGTGGATAGAGTCAGAAATCAGGGAGAGAGATAGGACAGTGGATAGAGTCAGAAATCAGGGAGAGAGAGAGAGGGATAGGACAGTGGATAGAGTCAGAAATCAGAGAGAGAGATAGGACAGTGGATAGAGTCAGAAATCAGGGAGAGAGATAGGACAGTCGATAGAGTCAGAAATCAGGGAGAGAGAGAGATAGGACAGTGGATAGAGTCAGAAATCAGGGAGAGAGAGAGAGATAGAGAGAGAGAGATAGGACAGTGGATAGAGTCAGAAATCAGGGAGAGAGAGAGATAGGACAGTGGATAGAGTCAGAAATCAGAGAGAGAGATAGGACAGTGGATAGAGTCAGAAATCAGGGAGAGAGAGAGAGAGAGAGAGAGAGAGGACAGTGGATAGAGTCAGAAATCAGAGAGAGAGATAGGACAGTGGATAAAGTCAGAAATCAGGGAGAGAGAGAGAGAGAGATAGGACAGTGGATAGAGTCAGAAATCAGAGAGAGAGATAGGACAGTGGATAGAGTCAGAAACCAGAGAGAGAGAGAGAGAGAGAGATAGAGATAGGACAGTGGATAGAGTCAGAAATCAGGGAGAGAGAGAGAGAGAGATAGATAGGACAGTG
The DNA here is from genome assembly GCF_963584025.1 of Labrus mixtus. Classification (NCBI taxonomy): domain Eukaryota; kingdom Metazoa; phylum Chordata; class Actinopteri; order Labriformes; family Labridae; genus Labrus; species Labrus mixtus. The sequence continues at coordinate 195,133 of NC_083621.1, read as the reverse complement.
GATAGAGTCAGAAATCAGAGAGAGAGATAGGACAGTGGATAGAGTCAGAAATCAGGGAGAGAGAGAGAGAGATAGGACAGTGGATAGAGTCAGAAATCAGAGAGAGATAGGACAGTGCATAGAGTCAGAAATCAGGGAGAGAGATAGAGAGAGAGATAGGACAGTGGATAGAGTCAGAAATCAGGGAGAGAGAGAGAGAGAGGGAGAGAGATAGGACAGTGGATAGAGTCAGAAATCAGAGAGAGATAGGACAGTGGATAGAGTCAGAAATCAGAGAGAGAGGGAGAGAGAGAGAGAGATAGGACAGTGGATAGAGTCAGAAATCAGGGAGAGAGAGATAGGACAGTGGTTAGAGTCAGAAATCAGAGAGAGCGATAGGACAGTGGATAGAGTCAGAAATCAGGGAGAGAGAGAGATAGGACAGTGAATAGAGTCAGAAATCAGAGAGAGAGATAGGACAGTGGATAGAGTCAGAAACCAGAGAGAGAGAGAGAGAGAGAGATAGGACAGTGGATAGAGTCAGAAATCAGAGAGAGAGATAGGACAGTGGATAGAGTCAGAAACCCCAGAGAGAGAGAGAGAGAGATAGAGATAGGACAGTGGATAGAGTCAGAAATCAGGGAGAGAGAGAGAGAGAGAGATAGATAGGACAGTGGATAGAGTCAGAAATCAGAGAGAGAGATAGGACAGTGGATAGAGTCAGAAATCAGGGAGAGAGAGAGAGAGAGAGAGAGAGAGAGATAGGACAGTGGATAGAGTCAGAAATCAGAGAGAGATAGGACAGTGCATAGAGTCAGAAATCAGGGAGAGAGATAGAGAGAGAGATAGGACAGTGGATAGAGTCAGAAATCAGGGAGAGAGAGAGAGAGAGGGAGAGAGATAGGACAGTGGATAGAGTCAGAAATCAGAGAGAGAGATAGGACAGTGGATAGAGTCAGAAATCAGAGAGAGAGGGAGAGAGAGAGAGAGATAGGACAGTGGATAGAGTCAGAAATCAGGGAGAGAGAGATAGGACAGTGGTTAGAGTCAGAAATCAGAGAGAGCGATAGGACAGTGGATAGAGTCAGAAATCAGGGAGAGAGAGAGAGAGAGATAGGACAGTGAATAGAGTCAGAAATCAGAGAGAGAGATAGGACAGTGGATAGAGTCAGAAACCAGAGAGAGAGAGAGAGATAGGACAGTGGATAGAGTCAGAAATCAGAGAGAGAGAGATAGGACAGTGGATAGAGTCAGAAACCAGAGAGAGAGAGAGATAGAGATAGGACAGTGGATAGAGTCAGAAACCAGAGAGAGAGAGAGAGAGAGAGAGAGATAGAGATAGGACAGTGGATAGAGTCAGAAATCAGGGAGAGAGAGAGAGAGAGAGATAGATAGGACAGTGGATAGAGTCAGAAATCAGAGAGAGAGATAGGACAGTGGATAGAGTCAGAAATCAGGGAGAGAGAGAGAGAGATAGGACAGTGGATAGAGTCAGAAATCAGAGAGAGATAGGACAGTGGATAGAGTCAGAAATCAGGGAGAGAGAGAGAGAGAGAGAGATAGGACAGTGGATAGAGTCAGAAATCAGGGAGAGAGATAGGACAGTGGATAGAGTCAGAAATCAGGGAGAGAGAGAGAGATAGAGAGAGAGAGATAGGACAGTGGATAGAGTCAGAAATCAGAGAGAGAGATAGGACAGTGCATAGAGTCAGAAATCAGAGAGAGATAGGACAGTGCATAGAGTCAGAAATCAGGGAGAGAGATAGAGAGAGAGATAGGACAGTGGATAGAGTCAGAAATCAGGGAGAGAGAGAGAGAGAGGGAGAGAGATAGGACAGTGGATAGAGTCAGAAATCAGAGAGAGAGATAGGACAGTGGATAGAGTCAGAAATCAGAGAGAGAGGGAGAGAGAGAGAGAGATAGGACAGTGGATAGAGTCAGAAATCAGGGAGAGAGATAGGACAGTGGATAGAGTCAGAAATCAGAGAGAGAGGGAGAGAGAGAGAGAGATAGGACAGTGGATAGAGTCAGAAATCAGGGAGAGAGAGATAGGACAGTGGTTAGAGTCAGAAATCAGAGAGAGCGATAGGACAGTGGATAGAGTCAGAAATCAGGGAGAGAGAGAGAGAGAGATAGGACAGTGAATAGAGTCAGAAATCAGAGAGAGAGATAGGACAGTGGATAGAGTCAGAAACCAGAGAGAGAGAGAGAGAGATAGGACAGTGGATAGAGTCAGAAATCAGAGAGAGAGAGATAGGACAGTGGATAGAGTCAGAAACCAGAGAGAGAGAGATAGAGATAGGACAGTGGATAGAGTCAGAAATCAGGGAGAGAGAGAGAGAGGGAGAGAGATAGGACAGTGGATAGAGTCAGAAATCAGAGAGAGAGATAGGACAGTGGATAGAGTCAGAAATCAGAGAGAGAGGGAGAGAGAGAGAGAGATAGGACAGTGGATAGAGTCAGAAATCAGGGAGAGAGAGATAGGACAGTGGATAGAGTCAGAAATCAGAGAGAGCGATAGGACAGTGGATAGAGTCAGAAATCAGGGAGAGAGAGAGAGAGAGAGAGGGAGAGAGATAGGACAGTGGATAGAGTCAGAAATCAGAGAGAGAGATAGGACAGTGGATAGAGTCAGAAATCAGAGAGAGAGGGAGAGAGCGAGAGAGATAGGACAGTGGATAGAGTCAGAAATCAGGGAGAGAGAGATAGGACAGTCGATAGAGTCAGAAATCAGAGAGAGCGATAGGACAGTGGATAGAGTCAGAAATCAGGGGGAGAGAGAGAGAGAGATAGGACAGTGGATAGGGTCAGAAATCAGAGAGAGCGATAGGACAGTGGATAGAGTCAGAAATCAGGGAGAGAGAGAGAGATAGGACAGTGGATAGAGTCAGAAATCAGAGAGAGCGATAGGACAGTGGATAGAGTCAGAAATCAGAGAGAGAGATAGGACAGTGGATAGAGTCAGAAATCAGGGAGAGAGATAGGACAGTGGATAGAGTCAGAAATCAGGGAGGGAGAGAGAGATAGGACAGTGGATAGAGTCAGAAATCAGGGAGAGAGAGAGAGAGAGAGAGAGAGAGAGATAGGACAGTGGATAGAGTCAGAAATCAGGGAGAGAGAGAGAGATAGGACAGTGGATAGAGTCAGAAATCAGGGAGAGAGAGAGAGATAGGACAGTGGATAGAGTCAGAAATCAGGGAGAGAGAGAGAGAGAGATAGAGAGAGAGAGATAGGACAGTGGATAGAGTCAGAAATCAGGGAGAGAGAGAGAGATAGGACAGTGGATAGAGTCAGAAATCAGAGAGAGATAGGACAGTGGATATAGTCAGAAATCAGAGAGAGATAGGACAGTGGATAGAGTCAGAAATCAGAGAGAGATAGGACAGTGGATAGAGTCAGAAATCAGAGAGAGATAGGACAGTGGATAGAGTCAGAAATCAGGGAGAGAGAGAGAGAGAGGGAGAGAGATAGGACAGTGGATAGAGTCAGAAATCAGAGAGAGAGATAGGACAGTGGATAGAGTCAGAAATCAGAGAGAGAGGGAGAGAGAGAGAGAGATAGGACAGTGGATAGAGTAAGAAATCAGGGAGAGAGAGAGAGAGAGAGAGATAGGATAGTGTATAGAGTCAGAAATCAGGGAGAGAGAGAGAGAGAGAGAGATAGGACAGTGGATAGAGTCAGAAATCAGGGAGAGAGAGAGAGAGAGAGAGATAGGACAGTGGATAGAGTCAGAAATCAGGGAGAGAGAGAGAGATAGGATAGTGTATAGAGTCAGAAATCAGGGAGAGAGAGAGAGAGAGAGATAGGACAGTGGAGAGAGTCAGAAATCAGGGAGAGAGAGAGATAGGACAGTGGATAGAGTCAGAAATCAGGGAGCGAGAGAGAGAGAGAGAGGGGAACAACATGCGGGAAAGAAGCAACAGGTGGGATTTGAACCCGGCCGACCGCTTGAGACGACAGCCTCCATACATGGGGCGTGCACACTAACCACTGAGCCACCAGCGCCCCTCCTCTGACAGTTTAACAGTTTATCTCTGATGAGTAGTGACAGCTTCACCTCGCTGTAAAAACATCAGATCGATCTTTATTTTGTACCTGCAGAGCCACAGACTGGGAATCGAACTCGCCAACGTCCATTTCTTTCTCTGTCGTTTCAGATAAATCTGTAAGAGAGAAGAATCTTTAGGGGAACATTTTGATGTCGTCAGCTTTTATAAAAAACACTTTCTCTACCTGCAGCTTCTTGTTTCTCTGTTTCCTGACATGTGACTGATGACGTCTCCTTTAAAGAATCAGCTGCTTCCACCTGAGGAGGAGGAGGAGCCTCTTCTTCTTCTCTTTCATCCTGGCACAAGGTGGAGGTCACTGTGCTGTCAGGATCCATGGAGAGCAGTGTCAGAGCTGCTTCTTTCATCTTCATGTCGGCGTCCTCCAGCTCGGGCGGTGCCTCCTCTTCGCCTCGCTCATGTGGAAGTCTCGCCTCCGCTGAGGTGCAAACGTCCATGAGAGCGAGCAGGGCGTCGGCCTCCGCTGGCATCTCGCTGAGCCGGGACTCAGTGTCGCCCTCTGGTGGCTCTGGGGTGATGTCGCTGAACGCATCGCAGGTGTCGTCAGAGAAGGAGGTGGTGACGGGGGCGGAGTCTGTCTTCAGCGCCTCCTCTGCATCGAGGCTCTGACAGGAAACAGACTTTGAGGGCCTCTCACATCTTTCTTTCTTCCCTCTCTTCTTTGTGCTCTTCACTTCTGGTTTCTCCTGGAGGGGTTCCTCAGTGACTTTCTCCTGGAGGGGTTCCTCAGGGACTTTCTCCTGGAGGGGTTCCTCAGGGACTTTCTTCTGGAGGGGTTCCTCAGGGACTTTCTTCTGGAGGGGTTCCTCAGGGACTTTCTTCTGGAGGAGTTCCTCAGGGACTTTCTTCTGGAGAAGTTCCTCAGGGACTTTCTTCTGGAGGGGTTCCTCAGGGACTTTCTCCTGGAGGGGTTCCTCAGGGACTTTCTCCTGGAGGGGTTCCTCAGGGACTTTCTCCTGGAGGAGTTCCTCATGGACTTTCTCCTGGAGGGGTTCCTCAGGGACTTTCTCCTGGAGGAGTTCCTCAGGGACTTTCTCCTGGAGGGGTTCCTCAGGGACTTTCTCCTGGAGGAGTTCCTCAGGGACTTTCTTCTGGAGGAGTTCCTCAGGGACTTTCTGTTCTTTCTTCTTCTCTGGTTTGCTCACCGCCGCCCCCCCCACACTTCTTACTTCTGAAGCTTTATTGTCCCCCTTTGATGATGACACCGTCTTAGCTTCCTCTTTGGATTTCGATTTGGATTTCTCAAAGTTTTTCCCTCTCTCTGTCGCCTTGAGCTTGTTTGACTTCACGATGTCTTGATCTTTAGGTTTGGCTTTTTCCCCGGCTCGCTCCTCGCTCTGGCTCTTGGACCTCTTCACAACTTCTTTGGAGTGTTTGTCTTTCTTCTTGCTGCTGTCGGATCCCGGCTCCAGGTCGGAGCGCTCCTCAGAGGAGCCTGTGGAGTCTGGGCGGAGCTTCAAGTCTCCTTTAGCTGAGCTCTTCTCTTTCTTCTCTTTCTTCTCTCTCTCTCTGAGTTTCTCTTTCTCTGCTCTGCCGGCCTCCACAGACGCAGCTTTCAGCTTCTTCACAGGAGCGTCTTTCGGACTCTCGTCTGCCTCAGACGACTTTCCTTCTCTCGGAGTCGACGCCGCCTTCTTCTCTGTTTTAACCTTGGCCTTTTTGTCCCCCTTCTCGTCAGAGGACGCTTTGACAGAAGCCCCGCCCCCCTGCGGAGCGTCGTCCACCTCAGGTTTCTTCTTGAGTTTGGCGCGCTCGTCGGTCGAGCTGCGCTCTCTCTCTTTGCGGTAGAGTCGATCAAACTTGCCCACAGAGCGCTGTCGGAGCGCCTCCTGGGCGCCCTGCTCCAGCTCCAGGATGAACGAGTGCGTGCGACCTTTCTCCGACAGCTTCTTGGCGTCGCTGGAGTCTTCGGATACGCTGCCGCTCGTTCGTCTGCGCCTCTCGTCAGACGACGCCGACTCGGACAGATTTCTGGATAGTTTTGGTTGCGTCGTCTTTGCTGCTGCAGATTTCACTTCCTGATTGAAAGACAGAGCAGAGTCAGGAAGGTGGTGTTACCCCTGATGAGATCCAGATCAGTTTGACTTACCCCCCCTCTCTTTGATCCTTCACAGTCTCCTCTCTTCTTATTGGACACATCGCCCTCTTTCCTGCAGCATGGAAACATCAAACACACGATGAACATCTGATCTACGGAGCGTTTCCAGTGTGACATGTGGTGGAGGCTCTGAGGTTCTTACCTTGAGTCCAGCTTCCTCTTCCTGCTGAGCGCCATCTTCTTCTCCAGCACCTTCCTCTCTTTGCGAGCCTCTTTGGCTCGGGGACCCTCGAGCCCCCCACAGTCCCCGCTCTTTTGTTTCTTGTGATCTGTGCAGAAAGTCAAGGAGGTGAATGATGCACACAAAACAGATTTCAACTGGAAGAAACAAACAGGAAGGAAACAGACCTTGTTCCTCAGCATGCAGAGCTTTCTGCTTCCTCTTATCTTCCATACGCTCTCGGTTCTGTTGTCTTTTGAGCAGACGTTCCTCTTTGTCCTTCGCCTGCCAGAAAAGAGACATTCACTTCATTCATCCAGCTCCTTTAAACACTCAGAAACACGACTTGAAATGTTGTTGAAGTCATGTTAACACAGAGAGATTTCACAGTTTGAGACTCTTATTTTGAAGGATTATCAGATTTTTACCTTTTAGTAAATTTAATGTTTTAAAATGTAAACTTTAAACTGTCACAGAGTACAGAGTTTTTATAAAACACGTAGGACACACGTAGGACACACCCCCCTACTAAGTGGTCCAGTTCTGAGCTGAAGCATGACCACCCCCCCCCCCCCCCCCCCCCCCGGAAAAGTCCCGGACCAGATATGATCACTGGAACATTTCTTAAAGAATGTGCAGATCAGTTATGAGATGTTTTTACAGATCTTTTCAACTTCTATTGTTGTACCTGTGGCTAAGAACAAATCTCCCAAAGAGCTAACTGACCTGAGGCCTGTGGCTCTGACTTCAGTAGTAATGAAGACTTAATCTCCCAAAGAGCTAACTGACCTGAGGCCTGTGGCTCTGACTTCAGTAGTAATGAAGACTTAATCTCCCAAAGAGCTAACTGACCTGAGGCCTGTGGCTCTGACTTCAGTAGTAATGAAGACTTAATCTCCCAAAGAGCTAACTGACCTGAGGCCTGTGGCTCTGACTTCAGTAGTAATGAAGACTTAATCTCCCAAAGAGCTAACTGACCTGAGGCCTGTGGCTCTGACTTCAGTAGTAATGAAGACTTAATCTCCCAAAGAGCTAACTGACCTGAGGCCTGTGGCTCTGACTTCAGTAGTAATGAAGACTTAATCTCCCAAAGAGCTAACTGACCTGAGGCCTGTGGCTCTGACTTCAGTAGTAATGAAGACTTAATCTCCCAAAGAGCTAACTGACCTGAGGCCTGTGGCTCTGACTTCAGTAGTAATGAAGACTTAATCTCCCAAAGAGCTAACTGACCTGAGGCCTGTGGCTCTGACTTCAGTAGTAATGAAGACTTAATCTCCCAAAGAGCTAACTGACCTGAGGCCTGTGGCTCTGACTTCAGTAGTAATGAAGACTTAATCTCCCAAAGAGCTAACTGACCTGAGGCCTGTGGCTCTGACTTCAGTAGTAATGAAGACTTTTGAACAATTGGTCAAAAGAGTTCTGACCAATCATGTTCGGGGGCCTGCTTGACCCGATGCAATTTGCATATCAGGCAAACAGAGGAGTTTTATATTTCATCAGGTTGTGTTTTTGTGTCCACTGCTGCAAATCTAATTTGACAATAAAGATCTGAACTGAACTGGTTATGGTCAGATACGAGACTCAGAATATTCGTGTCTGCACAAATTTCAAGTGAACACTCGACCGCCGCTTCACCGCCATCGTTTAAAATGATGGTCGAGATAAATGGTGGCATCGATTAGATGGTATGTACACGATGCGTTCCCGTAAGGAAGTCGACCTCTTCAAACCGAGCCGGGTCAGAGAACTCGTCTGGACTCGGGGTCAAGCTCCGCCTTCATTAATGTTGACAGAACTCACCGCAGATCTGCGCCGCTCCTCCACGGTGATCTCATCATCCGAGTCGCTATAGTAACGGGAGTACAGGAACGGCTTGTGGACGTAGGCTTTGCGGCGAGGTTTGCGCTCGTCTCCTGCGTCCCCGTGTTTGTTCTCTTCACCTTGATCTGCAGAGAGAGAGAACAAAGTTCACTTCCTGTTTACCTGACGGAGCAGTCTAAGTTTCATAAACACGGGGTCAGACCGTCTGATGGAAGCTCGCCCTCCTCTGAGGAATCCGACTGCAGCTCCTCGTCCTCGCTCTCCTCCTCGAAGGACGACAGGTCACTGGTGTGGACCGAGCTCACTGTGATGTCACTCAGACCGTCGAGGTCGGAATCCTCCAGAAAGTATTCTGAAAGAAGAACGACCACGTTTAAACATGGACGGGTTCCGGCAGGGCTCCAGAGTGAGACCAGTTTGATCCAACATGCAGTTTGAGTTAACCCCTCCTTAATGTTCTTTTACATTTCATGTGTTAACATGCAGTTTGAGTTAACCCCTCCTTAATGTTCTTTTACATTTCATGTGTTAACATGCAGTTTGAGTTAACCCCTCCTTAATGTACTTTTACATTTCATGTGTTAACATGCAGTTTGAGTTAACCCCTCCTTAATGTTCTTTTACATTTCATGTGTTAACATGCAGTTTGAGTTAACCCCTCCTTAATGTTCTTTTACATTTCATGTGTTAACATGCAGTTTGAGTTAACCCCTTCTTAATGTTCTTTTACATTTCATGTGTTAACATGCAGTTTGAGTTAACCCCTCCTTAATGTTCTTTTACATTTCATGTGTTAACATGCAGTTTGAGTTAACCCCTCCTTAATGTACTTTTACATTTCATGTGTTAACATGCAGTTTGAGTTAACCCCTCCTTAATGTACTTTTACATTTCATGTGTTAACATGCAGTTTGAGTTAACCCCTCCTTAATGTTCTTTTACATTTCATGTGTTAACATGCAGTTTGAGTTAACCCCTCCTTAATGTTCTTTTACATTTCATGTGTTAACATGCAGTTTGAGTTAACCCCTCCTTAATGTACTTTTACATTTCATGTGTTAACATGCAGTTTGAGTTAACCCCTCCTTAATGTTCTTTTACATTTCATGTGTTAACATGCAGTTTGAGTTAACCCCTCCTTAATGTACTTTTACATTTCATGTGTTAACATGCAGTTTGAGTTAACCCCTCCTTAATGTTCTTTTACATTTCATGTGTTAACATGCAGTTTGAGTTAACCCCTCCTTAATGTTCTTTTACATTTCATGTGTTAACATGCAGTTTGAGTTAACCCCTCCTTAATGTACTTTTACATTTCATGTGTTAACATGCAGTTTTCTATACAATCATACATCAGTCTATATATCCATGTGTTGAGTTATAGTGATGTCTGCAAAATTAGTCCGGCCCTGAGGTCTCATTTGAACAAATCCGGCCCCCCCAATAGGACTTTGACACCGCTGCTCTACACCTTATTCTTGTTTAAAAATCATTCTTAAGTTATGGAGAGTGATAAAAAGGTGATCTTATGGAGTTAAAGGCGGCACAATGAAAAATTTGAGTGCATATAAATATTGTGCTGGTGCACCTAAAAAAGAAAATTAGGAGCACCAGTGCAACCAGTGCAAAAAGTTATTCTGGAGCCCTGGCTAGAATTTAGACTGCAGTTTCCAACTTTTCAAAGTTACATAGTACTGAAAACAGCGAGCGGGGCGCTCCGTGGACCTGAGAGGAGCCCTGTAGGAAGTTGTTGCACGGCTTGATCTCGAGGTGTGAACGTTACAGATCGATGCTTTAAGAGGACGCTGCCTGTTTGACACCAAATGGCAAAAAGCCCAAAGATATAAACTGCTTAGCACTTAATGTGTGCATGATGCAGGTCACACTGACACTCACCTTCTTTGATCCTCTCTCTGGCTTTCTGCTTGGCCTGACTCGTAGATTTAAGTGGATCTTCATCCTGCTTGTCCTCGGCTGGTTTGCCACTCGCTCTGCTTGCAGTTTTATCTTTCTCCTCCTCTGTCGGCTCCTTCGCTCCCGACTCCTCTTCTTCTACTTTCACCTCCACTATTAACCCTTCTTTACCCAGATCCACATGTTCCTGAGCGTCCTCCGTCTTCACCTCAAACACTTGGACCTCAGACTCCCCTGACTGTTCTGGCGTCTTTCCGTCTCCTTCCTCAACCATTTCCATGTCCTGCTCTCCCTCCTCCAGCAGCTGCTCGTCTGGAGCTCTGCGTCCTTTGTCTGAGCTGGCCCTGACGCTGGCCTCCTGGTTCAGGGAGGAGATGGTTTCCAGGATGGACATGGCGTCGCTGGGGGGCGGAGCAGACGACGTGGCTGTAAAGAATGTCATGACGAATGTTAAATGAGCGATCAGTAGGATATTTAAATCATTAAATAACTGTATAATATTTCATCATTTCTCATAAACATGACTAAAGCATTCAGTGAACCTGGCTCCAGAAGGCTGCTGTCTGGTTTGGTCTCTGGCAGAGGCAGCGGGGGAGGCGGCTCCTCAGAGCAGCTGCCAGGTGACAGAAACTCCCGGACCACCCTCTCCACCTGCGGCCTGAAGATATGGTTGATTTTAGGATCCACCACCTGGGCCACGATCCTGTCCACGCCCTGCTCCAGCATCCCAGACCTGAGAGAAACAGACGGCTTTAATATGAAAAGAATCCTTTCTAAACTTTAAGTTAAAGAACATCTCTTTGTTCAGCACTCACTGGAGCACCAGCTGTCGGATGTTGTTTCTCAGCTGGTTCTTGTTCAAATGAGGGCTCCATGTGTGGTTAGAGAGGTGATTGGAGACAAAGTTATCCACTCTCTGTTTCAGGTTCAGGTAAGCAGGCTGCAAGAGAAAAAATTTTACTGAGCATTTGGACAGTTTCACCTGATAACAGGAATGTCTGAGCGGTGCTGCAAATCGCCCTGATGCCTGCTGGAGGTCCCATGAGATCTTTAGAGTTTCCCTCCTGTGCATACATTACCCACAAAGCAACTGAAAAGACATCAACAGTCATGTTTGTTGTGTATTTCTCACAGCCGCTAATTTAGCCTCGAACTGCTGACCTGCCAGCTCCACAGTTTCAAAGACCTCCTCTTTAACGACAAAGAGGTTTGAAGTTTTAATGTTGATGAAATGAAATGATAAACTTTATTGATCCCCCATGGGAACATCTGTACATCAGTGAAATAAAGGGAAAAGGGTTAGACAATAATAAAGTCTAATTTTGACTTCAGAAGCGTTCAGTTTCTACTGAGCTGCTCAAACATCCCTTTGTTCAGGATTAAAATCCTCAAAATGATTGAATGTTTGGCAGTTTTGAGCAGGCCGGAAGTTGTTTCAGAGATTTATGCAGAGAAGAATATAAATCTGTTTTATTTTTATATCAGTTTTGGGGAAGTGGACATGAAGCTGGCAGTAAATTAAACTGAAGCCTGAGAGTTAAACTAACTCAAACATTAAACACAGTTATAAGAACATTAAGTAAACATTTATTATCAGGTGATTTCATCTTCTTTAAACATTATCAGATGATTTAATCTTCTTTAAACATTATCAGGTGATTTCATCTTCTTTAAACATTATCAGGTGATTTCATCTTCTTTAAACATTATCAGGTGATTTCATCTTTAAACATTATCAGGTGATTTCATCTTCTTTAAACATTATCAGGTGATTTCATCTTCTTTAAACATTATCAGGTGATTTCATCTTTAAACATTATCAGGTGATTTCATCTTTAAACATTATCAGGTGATTTCATCTTTAAACATTATCAGGTGATTTCATCTTCTTTAAACATTATCAGGTGTATTAATATTCATACATTATCAGGTGTATTGGTCTTCTTTATACATTATCAGGTGTATTAATATTCATACATTATCAGGTGTATTAGTATTCATACATTATCAGGTGTATTGGTCTTCTTTATACATTATCAGGTGTATTAATATTCATACATTATCAGGTGTATTGGTCTTCTTTATACATTATCAGGTGTATTGGTCTTCTTTATACATTATCAGGTGTATTAATATTCATACATTATCAGGTGTATTAGTATTCATACATTATCAGGTGTATTAGTCTTCTTTATACATTATCAGGTGTATTAATATTCATACATTATCAGGTGTTTTGGTCTTCTTTATACATTATCAGGTGTATTAATATTCATACATTATCAGGTGTATTGGTCTTCTTTATACATTATCAGGTGTATTAATATTCATACATTATCAGGTGTATTAATATTCATACATTATCAGGTGTATTGGTCTTCTTTATACATTATCAGGTGTATTAGTCTTCTTTATACATTATCAGGTGTATTAATATTCATACATTATCAGGTGTATTGGTCTTCTTTATACAATATCAGGTGTATTAGTCTTCTTTATACATTATCAGGTGTATTAGTATTCATACATTATCAGGTGTATTGGTCTTCTTTATACATTATCAGGTGTATTGGTCTTCTTTATACATTATCAGGTGTATTAATATTCATACATTATCAGGTGTATTGGTCTTCTTTATACATTATCAGGTGTATTGGTCTTCTTTATACATTATCAGGTGTATTAATATTCATACATTATCAGGTGTATTAGTCTTCTTTATACATTATCAGGTGTATTAGTATTCATACATTATCAGGTGTATTAGTCTTCTTTATACATTATCAGGTGTATTAATATTCATACATTATCAGGTGTATTGGTCTTCTTTACCTTTGTATCGACGTCAGCCAGGCACTCCCTCCGGAACTGATCGAAGAGTCCCTGAGTTTTTAAATGATTCACGATCATAGAGACCAGCTGAGGGTCTCCGGGAGGTAAACCGGACATGGTCTGGTCTTCAGTTCGTGTCCTCTGTCTCTCTGGTGTTTAAAATCATTCAAACTTGAAACACATCAGCTGATATTCAACGTTAACGCGAGAGAGAGGCTACTGTTGTGTTTCTGCAGTTCGAAGCGGCGTTGACCCGGAAGAACAATTCCTCCAAGACAAGTTAACCGGAAGTAGTAAATACAAGTTTCTTTTAAATCATCATTTCTGATTTTATATTTAAAGTACGTCGAGCTTACTGTATGGCTTGAGGTTAATTTTTAATTCTTATTAATCTTTATTTTACTATTTAATATTACATACTGTATCTAACCGAAAACGAACGAGAATCTCCGAGAATTTCCGTGTGGTCTGAAGCATAGACTGTAAATATTACAGTATATATATATAATAATATATATAATATATTATAATATTATAATAATAATATAATATATATATTACATAAGCTGTGTTCGTAGGGCGACCTCTAGCGGCGAGGAGCATCAAACATATTCAGACTTCTTTATCCATTTAGTCTCATATTTATTTTATTAAAGATATATCACAGAAATAATATCCACAGAGTAACATACAGCAGCAGCCACTTTGAATGTTTTATTACACAAATTTAAGCATTTAATCTGCTTCTTGTTTTCAGATTTATTTATCAGTTTTCAGAATCAGAAATACTTCATCAATTCAGTTTTTACATTTTGCTCTTACACACAAGTTTACAGACGGAATATAGTAAAAGAAATAGAATATGAATAAAATAAGGAATATAAATAAGAGATAAAGCGACAAGAAAGCGATACTAGTGAATAATAATATATGTATAAAGCACAGGTTATTAACTAATTAAGCTATGTACAAACGCACAAAGAGTAAATATGAAAATAAGCAGTATAAACGATCATTTGTGAGGATTTTCAGGATTTACAGAAATCGATCTACATATTTGTAGATCTTTTTACACATTTGTGGATCTTTGTACACATATTCAAACACAATAATAGCTCTAATAACTCTCCCTTTTATAGGTTGTTCTGCAGTTATTAAAATAGTAATCAACTAAAACTCCTAAATGATAAAATCTAGTTGCTGTTCCGGTGATGCAAACACCTGAGTAGCCCTGCTCGGCACATTATTCTGCAACATTGGTTTCACTATTCCTTTTGGCGAGAAACTTTGAAGCAAAGCGGAGTAACTACTCCAGGTGATGTCCTTGGACCAATTCTGGAGCAAAATGCCTCCCAAACAGCTTTCTAAGAAGAAAGATACACCTGCAGCCTCACCTGCAGCCTCCCCCCAGCAGCTAAAGCGTGTGATGCTAACTCGAGGCTGACCAAAGCTCTGGAGACAATGACAGCAAATATTGCCGCTATGATGGATGAAAAGCTAGAAAAGATGGTGCATGATATTAACGCCAATATCTCCCAGAGTTTAAAAGAAGTCACCGACCGAGTTAACGAGGCAGAGCAGCGGATACTAGCTGTGGAAAACATGTCAATCGGCGCCCAGCAACGTCTGGTGGTTATGGAAACAAAAATACACAAGCTAACTGAACGGCTTAACGACTATGAAAATAGAGGTCGACGTAAAAACTTAAAGATCATGGGCCTGCCGGAGAAGTTGGAGGGTACGAACGCATCTCTTTTTATGGAATCCTGGATCCCAAAAGTCCTTCACCTGGACACCAAAGCGGGCCGCGTCAAGCTGGGAAGGGCGCACAGGCTCCCAGGTCCCGTGATGTCAAGGTTTCCTCGAGCCATGATAGTGAGGTTTAACAACATGATAGTGAGGTTTAACAACAGAGAGCCGTGATAGTGAGGTTTAACAACATGATAGTGAGGTTTAACAACAGAGAGCCGTGATAGTGAGGTTTAACAACAGAGAGCCATGATAGTGAGGTTTAACAACATGATAGTGAGGTTTAACAACAGAGAGCCGTGATAGTGAGGTTTCACAACAGAGAGCCATGATAGTGAGGTTTAACAACATGATAGTGAGGTTTAACAACAGAGAGCCGTGATAGTGAGGTTTAACAACATGATAGTGAGGTTTAACAACAGAGAGCCGTGATAGTGAGGTTTAACAACAGAGAGCCATGATAGTGAGGTTTAACAACAGAGAGCCATGATAGTGAGGTTTAACAACATGATAGTGAGGTTTAACAACAGAGAGCCATGATAGTGAGGTTTAACAACATGATAGTGAGGTTTCACAACAGAGAGCCATGATAGTGAGGTTTAACAACATGATAGTGAGGTTTAACAACAGAGAGCCGTGATAGTGAGGTTTAACAACAGAGAGCCATGATAGTGAGGTTTAACAACAGAGAGCCATGATAGTGAGGTTTAACAACATGATAGTGAGGTTTAACAACAGAGAGCCGTGATAGTGAGGTTTCACAACAGAGAGCCATGATAGTGAGGTTTAACAACAGAGAGCCGTGATAGTGAGGTTTAACAACAAAGAGCCATGATAGTGAGGTTTAACAACATGATAGTGAGGTTTCACAACAGAGAGCCATGATAGTGAGGTTTAACAACATGATATTGAGGTTTAACAACAGAGAGCCGTGATAGTGAGGTTTAACAACAGAGAGCCGTGATAGTGAGGTTTAACAACAGAGAGCCATGATAGTGAGGTTTAACAACATGATAGTGAGGTTTCACAACAGAGAGCCATGATAGTGAGGTTTAACAACAGAGAGCCATGATAGTGAGGTTTAACAACAGAGAGCCGTGATAGTGAGGTTTAACAACAGAGAGCCATGATAGTGAGGTTTAACAACAGAGAGCCATGATAGTGAGGTTTCACAACAGAGAGCCATGATAGTGAGGTTTAACAACAGAGAGCCGTGATAGTGAGGTTTAACAACAAAGAGCCATGATAGTGAGGTTTAACAACATGATAGTGAGGTTTCACAACAGAGAGCCATGATAGTGAGGTTTAACAACATGATAGTGAGGTTTCACAACAGAGAGCCATGATAGTGAGGTTTAACAACATGATAGTGAGGTTTCACAACAGAGAGCCATGATAGTGAGGTTTAACAACATGATAGTGAGGTTTAACAACATGATAGTGAGGTTTAACAACAGAGAGCCATGATAGTGAGGTTTAACAACATGATAGTGAGGTTTCACAACAGAGAACATGATAGTGAGGTTTAACAACATGATAGTGAGGTTTAACAACAGAGAGCCGTGATAGTGAGGTTTCACAACAGAGAACCATGATAGTGAGGTTTAACAACATGATAGTGAGGTTTAACAACAGAGAGCCATGATAGTGAGGTTTCACAACAGAGAGCCGTGATAGTGAGGTTTAACAACAGAGAGCCGTGATAGTGAGGTTTAACAACATGATAGTGAGGTTTAACAACAGAGAGCCGTGATAGTGAGGTTTAACAACATGATAGTGAGGTTTCACAACAGAGAGCCGTGATAGTGAGGTTTAACAACAGAGAGCCGTGATAGTGAGGTTTCACAACAGAGAGCCGTGATAGTGAGGTTTCACAACAGAGAGCCGTGATAGTGAGGTTTCACAACAGAGAGCCGTGATAGTGAGGTTTAACAACAGACCCTTCAATCGGGAAAGGCCCCGGGCCCTGATGGCCTTAGTTGTGAATTTTATAAAGAATTTAAGTCAGTACTTATGGGTCCTTTTTTAGAGATGCTACAAGAATCATTTGAAAAGGGGGTCTTGCCTAGATCTTTGACTGAAGCCAGTATTAGCCTCATCCTTAAAAAAGGGAAGCCGGCTGATGAATGTCCATCATATCGTCCCATTAGCTTGTTAAATGTTGATTTTAAAATATTATCTAAAATTTTGGCGCAACGTCATGAGAAGGTACTCCCCTTTATTGTTGAATGATCAGACTGGGTTTATTATTGGTAGAAAGTCCTGCTACAATATGAGGAGGTTGTTAAAAGTGATTCAGTTATCACATCAGGAAAAATTGGACAGTATGGTAATAATTTTAGACGCAGAAAAAGCCTTCGACCGAGTCGAATGGCACTTTCTTTTTTCAGTGTTAAACAGTCTTGGGCTTGGGGACATATTCTGCAGATGGGTTAGGTTGCTATATAACAAAGCACTTGCTGCTGTTCGGATTAATGGCCAATCCTCCTCCTTTTTCCACTTGGGGAGAGGGACTAGACAGGGGTCCCCTTTGTCACCGCTGTTATTTGCAGTTTTAATCGAGCCCCTAGCAGAAGCTATAAGAAACAGCCCAAACATCACAGGAATCTCTGTCGGGGATAGAGAGCACAAAATAGCTCTGTATGCGGATGATGTCCTACTTTTTATAACTAACCCAAAGACCGCTATACCAGCATTATTGGAGTTAATAAATCAATTTAGTGAATTTTTCAGGATACAAAATACATTTTTCAAAGTCTGAAATTATGCCCTTAGGCAATTCTCAGTTTCAACCATCATCGCCTTTTAAATGGACACCCAAAGGCTTTACTTACCTGGGGATCTCAATTACTCCTTCTGTGGAAGAAATGTACAAGGCCAACTTTGAACCTCTCTTAAAACGTATAAGCGATGATCTAGATAGGTGGGTTTCCCTTCCATTATCTATGCTGGGTAGGATAGCATTACTGAAAATGAACATCCTTCCTAGACTCCTTTACTATTTTCAAATGATCCCGATCCTACTTGGTACTAAAACTATCAAAAAGTTGAATAGCTGGTTCAGTAAATTTATCTGAAATAAAAAGAAGCCACGATTAAAAATGGCTAAATTACAGATGCCTGCTGAGGAAGGAGGCTTAGATGTTCCAAATATTAGACTTTATCAGTTAGCTGCACAATTTCATTACATAGCTGAGTGGATTAACAATGACCCAGAATCAGTATGGATAGACTTAGAATCGTTTAATGCAAGAAACTCGCTGCCGGCTCTTTTATTTGCTCTAGACTTAAAGAAGGTTCAGCCTGATGTGAACAGCAATATAATGATTAGAACTACCCTGCAAACTTGGCAGACAATAAGAAAGGTGGAGGGCCGCTCAAAGTCATTATCCTCCCTGACTCCTATACAAGGTAACACTGATTTTGCTCCGGCTTTGTCTGATCAGGGATTTAACATCTGGAAAGACAGGGGGATTTTGACACTTGGACCTTTATATGACAGAGGAGTTATGCTAACATTTGAGCAAATAAAACACAAATTTTCCCTCCCCAGAAGCCATTTTTTTTAGATTTTTACAAATCTGTAGCTTTTTTAGAAAACAAAGTGGTAATCTTTTTGATTGCCAAACTTCACAGATTGAATCTTTACTTCTTCACAGAGGCAAGAAATCTATTCTTGGTCAGGGTTATGTGAAACTCCACCTTGCTGGTAGCATGTCCTCAGATGACTTGAGGCGGATGTGGAATACTGATCTGAACCTAACAATGGATGAAGCAACATGGGCTCAAATATGGAGCTCTGCAAAGGAGATCTCCATATGTAATAGAACTAGAGAAACTCAGTTTAGAATACTACATCGCTTACAGATTACCCCCCAGCTAAGACACAGGATGAATCCAAGTCTGTCAGAAATGTGCTCAAAATGTATTGTGGAGGTGGGAAGCTATAGACACTGTATGTGGTTATGTACCCACATTGAAGATTACTGGGGTAAAATTGCTGGTAAACTAAATTTGATTTTTAATGTTCTATTTAATATTGAGCCTCAAACTTTGCTCCTTGGTTTACCCAGTCCTCAGCTAAAGGGCTTTTATAGAAGAAGGCTATTCAGTATCCTCACGTTTGCTGCCCAGAAAAACATATTACTAAAATGGATTGATAATACTCCTCCTTCAGTATTAGGATGGCATAAAATAATATTTGACCTCATACCAATGGAGTATTTAACATGTAGGTTCAAGTGTAAAGGTGAGGATTTTTTGGAAATTTGGACACCCTTCTTTAGATATAGTGGTAAAAGACTTGCAAATTCTGTACTAAAGGGAATGATGGATTACAGCCCAGAAAACAGACAAAGGGATATTTTGGGGTCATAGGGCAGAACTTTTTTTTTTTTTTGTATTTAAATGTATTTTAATTTTTTATTTGATGCCCTTTATTTTATGCGTTATTTTCTAATCTTGCTTAAAAGACATTGCTTTTAATGTTAAAACATTTTCAATGTAAAAGAAAAAGAGGTGCTGCCTCACTGTCAACTGTGGTTATTAAACACTGTTTCCTGCACAAGCTTGGATGCCGTGGCTTTCTTCGTGCCATACTTTGTGGTTACAGGCATAACTATTTTGTCTATAATGTATGGGGTGTGCCATGTGTCTGAGATATAAATGAGAAATGTAATTGGTGGCCAATGTGTGTTGTTTGTTCTGTTGTACTGTTTGATTTGTCTGTATGTGTGTTTAAAAGTTAAAAGTACAATAAAAATATTTTTCAAAAAAAGAAATCTAGTTGCTGCTCTGTGTGACAGGATGATCAAACATCTTTGGTTTCTGTAATATGTTGAAAAGCTCAGAAACACTTCAGCATGTGCACAGTGATAGAGCTGTATGCCTAACACTCTGCAGAAACTATTAGTGAGTTTAAAAGTTTTAATAAACTGATGGTTTAAATGTGCTGCAGAGCCGTCTGAATGAGACATTTGTAGTACCACTGGAAAGCTGGGAATTTCTACTTTCTCCCACTTTTTACATTTTTATTTGAGCGTGGAAGTTAGTCTTTACAGGTTAGGACGTATGTTCAACACGTCATTGGTCACGACAATGCTAGAGACGACTGTCACGTTTGTCTGCTCACTTTCCACGCCCCATACACACACACACACACACACACACACACACACACACACACAGACACACACACACACACACACACACACACACACACACTTGCGCGCACACAGTGGAGGTCTGGGTGTGTGTGGTTGTCTGACAGACTCAATAATAAAAAGTCCTTAATAGTAGAGGAACTTGGGCCCCTAAAAGTTGAGATACCCCTACCCGAGGTAGAACAAAGCACAACCATATTTTTTCATAACTTGAACATGTCTAGTTTATGAAACGGATAGTTGTATAAAAATATTTTACTGCAAAATAACTTTTTTTGGATGTTTTATGCATCTTACCAAAAAACGAAAATAGGTCAAATTAGGGCTTCTCCAAAAGTGACAGCTCTAGCCTTATCACATGTATCTCTGGGAAACAGAATCAGAATGTCACCAAATTTGGACAGGATGTTCACAGATAGTTATTAGTTACAATTATGCAAAGTTTTTATCAATACCATTTCCAATTTTTGAATTTTTCACACTTAAACACACATGTAGTTTAGGCGGGAATTGAAAATTTTAACAAAAATTCAAAAGGTATGTATATCAAAGTCTGTCATTTTTTAAGTACGGACACCAAACATTAAAATATGTCATTTTTATCTTCTTTAGACTGTTATCTCAACATAAAAGCAAGTTATTTGACTTTTCACTTGACCCTATGCTGTCACCAGCCCCTAACAGGAAACTAGTGCAGCCAGGATTTCAGGGCGACCTGGTACAATGGGGCCCTATGGATGTGTATGTGGGAGGAGGTGGCCACAAACAATAGATTAAGACTTAACAACAAGACACTATATAATTGTATTCTGTAATATATATATAATTAAACATTTTATAGTTATTCCTAATACATTTTGTCTCACATTTTCTATCTTACATATGATTTATATGATGACACTCAGAGTCAACTCGCTGCTTTCAACAATATTGTCACCTATGACATTGTTTCTATTTCATTCTAAAAAGTTGTGAAATATTAATGAACTAAAAAACAGTATTGATATATATAACCTTGAGTTCTTAGAAATTAAATATACTTCATATAGTCTATTTGTATATCGGCTATACAGCCTGTTGTAGTTTTTTTAATGTATTTCAGTCATATAAAGATGGTGTGTAGTCACCATATCTCCTGCTTTTAAGAAGAACCCTAGTTACTCCAGAGGATACACTGGATGAAGGGATAGTTTCTATAATACCATAAGTATGATAAAGTGTTAAAAAAAGCTACAATAGCTATTTTTGTTGAATGATTTATCAGGCAACCAATGGAGCTGGGATACAAAACAATTCTAATGATGGCGTAAATGTGTGTAAGGTAAATTAGGATAACAATCATGCAAACATGTTTATAAGAAACTTCTTTATTAACTTATTTTACCTCATTATATATAATGACATTTGATTTTAAATGCTAATTACAAAGGATGATTTCCACTTTTAGACAAAATGACTGTGAACCTGAGAGCTTAACACCGTACAACTAAAAACATTTTTGTCACACTAAACATCCTCTGGGGACAAAGTTTGACCTCTTACCTCACAGGAGCTTTAAGAAAACAATTATTGAAGAAAATAAACATCAACAAAGTCAACCAACCAAACATCACAAACAAATCAAGACACCACAAATAATCAAGACACCACAACTAAATCAAGACACCACAACTAAATAAAGACATCATAACCACATCAAGACACCACAACCAAATTAAGACACCACAACCAAATGAATACACCACAACTAAATCAAGACATCACAACCAAATCAAGACACCAAAAATAATCAAGACACCACAACTAAATCAAGACACCACAACTAAATGAAGACATCATAACCACATCAAGACACCACAACCAAATTAAGACACCACAACCAAATGAATACACCACAACTAAATCAAGACATCACAACCAAATCAAGACATCACAACTAAATCAAGACATCACAACCAAATCAAGACACCATAACTAAATCAAGACATCATAACCATATCAAGACACCACAACTAAATCAAGATACCACAACTAAATCAAGACATCACAACCAAATCAAGACACCATAACTAAATCAAGACATCATAACCATATCAAGACACCACAACTAAATCAAGACATCACAACCAAATCAAGACATCATAACCATATCAAGACACCACAACTAAATCAAGATACCACAACTAAATCAAGACATCACAACCAAATCAAGACACCATAACTAAATCAAGACACCACAACCAAATAAAGACATCACAACTGAATCAAGACATCACAACCAAATCAAGACACCATAACTAAATCAAGATACCACAACCAAATCAAGACATCACAACTAAATCAAGACATCACAACCAAATCAAGACACCATAACTAAATCAAGACACCACAACCAAATCAAGACATCACAACTAAATCAAGACATCACAACCAAATCAAGACACCATAACTAAATCAAGACACCACAACCAAATCAAGACATCAGAACCAAATGAAGACATCACAACCAAATCAAGACACAATAACTAAATCAATACATCACAACCAAATCAAGACATCAGAACCAAATCAAGACATCACAACCAAATCAAGACACAATAACTAAATCAATACATCACAACCAAATCAAGACACCATAATTAAATCAAGACATCACAACCAAATGAAGACACCATAACTAAATCAAGACACCATAACTAAATCAAGACACCACAACCAAATTAAGACACATAACTAAATCAAGACATCACAGCTAAATCAAGACACCACAACCAATTCAAGACATCACAACCAAATCAAGACACCACAAACAAATCAAGACATCACAACCAAATCAAGACACCATGACTAAATCAAGACACCACAACCAAATCAAGACATCACAACCAAATCAAGACACCATAACTAAATCAAGACATCACAACTAAATCAAGACATCACAACCAAATCAAGACACCATAACTAAATCAAGACATCACAACTAAATCAAAACATCACAACCAAATCAAGACATCACAACTAAATCAAGACACCACAACCAAATCAAGACACCATAACTAAATCAAGACATCACAACTAAATCAAGACATCACAACCAAATCAAGACACATAACTAAATCAAGACATCACAACTAAATCAAGACATCACAACTAAATCAAAACATCACAACCAAATCAAGACATCACAACTAAATCAAGACATCACAACTAAATCAAGACACCATAACTAAATCAAGACATCACAACTAAATCAAGACGTCACAACTAAATTAAGACATCACAACCGAATCAAGACATCCAAAACCGAATCAAGACATCACAACCAAATCAAGACATCACAACTAAATCAAGACATCAGAACCAAATTAAGACACCATAACTAAATCAAGACATCACAACTAAATCAAGACATCAGAACCAAATTAAGACTTCACAACTAAATCAAGACATCACAACCAAATCAAGACACCATAACTAAATCAAGACATCACAACCAAATCAAGACATCAGAACCAAATGAAGACATCACAACCAAATCAAGACACAATAACTAAATCAATACATCACAACCAAATCAAGACATCAGAACCAAATGAAGACATCACAACCAAATCAAGACACAATAACTAAATCAATACATCACAACCAAATCAAGACATCAGAACCAAATCAAGACATCACAACCAAATCAAGACACAATAACTAAATCAATACATCACAACCAAATCAAGACACCATAATTAAATCAAGACATCACAACCAAATGAAGACACCATAACTAAATCAAGACACCACAACCAAATCAAGACACCATAACCAAATCAAGACATCACAACCAAATCAAGACACCATAACTAAATCAAGACACCACAACCAAATCAAGACATCACAACTAAATCAAGACACCATAATTAAATCAAGACATCACAACCAAATGAAGACACCATAACCAAATCAAGAAACCACAACTAAATCAAGACATCACAACTAAATCAAGACACCATAACTAAATCAAGACATCACAACTAAATTAAGACATCACAACCGAATCAAGACATCCAAAACCGAATCAAGACATCACAACCAAATCAAGACATCACAACTAAATCAAGACATCAGAACCAAATTAAGACACCATAACTAAATCAAGACAACACAACTAAATCAAGACATCACAACTAAATCAAGACATCACAACCAAATCAAGACACCATAACTAAATCAAGACACCATAACTAAATCAAGACACCACAACCAAATTAAGACACATAACTAAATCAAGACATCACAACTAAATCAAGACACCACAACCAATTCAAGACATCACAACCAAATCAAGACACCACAAACAAATCAAGACATCACAACCAAATCAAGACACCATAACTAAATCAAGACACCACAACCAAATCAAGACATCACAACCAAATCAAGACACCATAACTAAATCAAGACATCACAACTAAATCAAGACATCACAACCAAATCAAGACACCATAACTAAATCAAGACATCACAACCAAATCAAGACATCACAACTAAATCAAGACATCACAACCAAATCAAGACACCATAACTAAATCAAGACATCACAACTAAATCAAGACATCAGAACCAAATGAAGACACCATGACTAAATCAAGACATCACAACTAAATCAAGACATCACAACTAAATCAAAACATCACAACCAAATCAAGACATCACAACTAAATCAAGACACCACAACCAAATCAAGACACCATAACTAAATCAAGACATCACAACTAAATCAAGACATCACAACCAAATCAAGACACCATAACTAAATCAAGACATCACAACTAAATCAAGACATCACAACTAAATCAAGACATCACAACCAAATCAAGACACCATAACTAAATTAAGACACCATAACTAAATCAAGACACCACAACCAAATTAAGACACCATAACTAAATTAAGACATCACAACCGAATCAAGACATCCAAAACCGAATCAAGACATCACAACCGAATCAAGACATCACAACTAAATCAAGACATCAGAACCAAATTAAGACACCGTAACTAAATCAAGACAACACAACTAAATCAAGACATCACAACTAAATCAAGACATCACAACCAAATCAAGACACCATAACTAAATCAAGACACCATAACTAAATCAAGACACCACAACCAAATTAAGACACATAACTAAATCAAGACATCACAACTAAATCAAGACACCACAACCAATTCAAGACATCACAACCAAATCAAGACACCACAAACAAATCAAGACATCACAACCAAATCAAGACACCATGACTAAATCAAGACACCACAACCAAATCAAGACATCACAACCAAATCAAGACACCATAACTAAATCAAGACATCACAACTAAATCAAGACATCACAACCAAATCAAGACACCATAACTAAATCATGACATCACAACTAAATCAAGACATCACAACCAAATCAAGACATCACAACTAAATTAAGACATCACAACCGAATCAAGACATCCAAAACCGAATCAAGACAACACAACTAAATCAAGACATCACAACTAAATCAAGACATCACAACCAAATTAAGACATCACAACTAAATCAAGACATCACAACCAAATCAAGACACCATAACTAAATCAAGACATCACAACCAAATCAAGACATCAGAACCAAATGAAGACATCACAACCAAATCAAGACACAATAACTAAATCAATACATCACAACCAAATCAAGACATCAGAACCAAATGAAGACATCACAACCAAATCAAGACACAATAACTAAATCAATACATCACAACCAAATCAAGACATCAGAACCAAATCAAGACATCACAACCAAATCAAGACACAATAACTAAATCAATACATCACAACCAAATCAAGACACCATAATTAAATCAAGACATCACAACCAAATGAAGACACCATAACTAAATCAAGACACCACAACCAAATCAAGACACCATAACCAAATCAAGACATCACAACCAAATCAAGACACCATAACTAAATCAAGACACCACAACCAAATCAAGACATCACAACTAAATCAAGACACCATAATTAAATCAAGACATCACAACCAAATGAAGACACCACAACTAAATCAAGACATCACAACTAAATCAAGACACATAACCAAATCAAGAAACCACAACTAAATCAAGACATCACAACTAAATCAAGACACCATAACTAAATCAAGACATCACAACTAAATTAAGACATCACAACCGAATCAAGACATCCAAAACCGAATCAAGACATCACAACCAAATCAAGACATCACAACTAAATCAAGACATCAGAACCAAATTAAGACACCATAACTAAATCAAGACAACACAACTAAATCAAGACATCACAACTAAATCAAGACATCACAACCAAATCAAGACACCATGACTAAATCAAGACACCATAACTAAATCAAGACACCACAACCAAATTAAGACACATAACTAAATCAAGACATCACAACTAAATCAAGACACCACAACCAATTCAAGACATCACAACCAAATCAAGACACCACAAACAAATCAAGACATCACAACCAAATCAAGACACCATAACCAAAT
This sequence comes from Labrus mixtus, assembly GCF_963584025.1. Lineage (NCBI taxonomy): Eukaryota > Metazoa > Chordata > Actinopteri > Labriformes > Labridae > Labrus > Labrus mixtus. The sequence continues at coordinate 168,774 of NC_083621.1, read as the reverse complement.
CAAGAAACCACAACTAAATCAAGACATCACAACTAAATCAAGACACCATAACTAAATCAAGACATCACAACTAAATTAAGACATCACAACCAATTCAAGACATCACAACCAAATCAAGACACCACAACTAAATCAAGACATCACAACCAAATCAAGACATCACAACTAAATCAAGACATCACAACCAAATCAAGACACCATAACTAAATCAAGACATCACAACTAAATCAAGACATCAGAACCAAATGAAGACACCATGACTAAATCAAGACATCACAACTAAATCAAGACATCACAACTAAATCAAAACATCACAACCAAAATAAAAACACCACAACCAAATCAAGACATCACAACCAAATTAAGACACCATAACTAAATCAAGACACCACAACCAAATCAAGACATCACAACCAAATCAAGACACCATAACTAAATCAAGACATCACAACTAAATCAAGACATCACAACCAAATCAAGACATCACAACTAAATCAAGACATCACAACCAAATCAAGACACCATAACTAAATCAAGACATCACAACTAAATCAAGACATCAGAACCAAATGAAGACACCATGACTAAATCAAGACATCACAACGAAATCAAGACATCACAACTAAATCAAAACATCACAACCAAATCAAGACATCACAACTAAATCAAGACACCACAACCAAATCAAGACACCATAACTAAATCAAGACATCACAACTAAATCAAGACATCACAACCAAATCAAGACACATAACTAAATCAAGACATCACAACTAAATCAAGACATCACAACTAAATCAAAACATCACAACCAAATCAAGACATCACAACTAAATCAAGACATCACAACTAAATCAAGACATCACAACCAAATCAAGACACCATAACTAAATCAAGACATCACAACTAAATTAAGACATCACAACCGAATCAAGACATCCAAAACCGAATCAAGACATCACAACCAAATCAAGACATCACAACTAAATCAAGACATCAGAACCAAATTAAGACACCATAACTAAATCAAGACAACACAACTAAATCAAGACATCACAACTAAATCAAGACATCACAACCAAATCAAGACACCATAACTAAATCAAGACACCATAACCAAATCAAGACACCACAACCAAATTAAGACACCATAACTAAATCAAGACACCATAACTAAATCAAGACACCACAACCAAATTAAGACACATAACTAAATCAAGACATCACAACTAAATCAAGACACCACAACCAATTCAAGACATCACAACCAAATCAAGACACCACAAACAAATCAAGACATCACAACCAAATCAAGACACCATAACTAAATCAAGACACCACAACCAAATCAAGACATCACAACCAAATCAAGACACCATAACTAAATCAAGACATCACAACTAAATCAAGACATCACAACCAAATCAAGACACCATAACTAAATCAAGACATCACAACTAAATCAAGACATCACAACCAAATCAAGACATCACAACTAAATTAAGACATCACAACCGAATCAAGACATCCAAAACCGAATCAAGAAAACACAACTAAATCAAGACATCACAACTAAATCAAGACATCACAACCAAATCAAGACACCATAACTAAATCAAGACACCATAACTAAATCAAGACACCACAACCAAATTAAGACACATAACTAAATCAAGACATCACAACTAAATCAAGACACCACAACCAATTCAAGACATCACAACCAAATCAAGACACCACAAACAAATCAAGACATCACAACCAAATCAAGACACCATAACTAAATCAAGACACCACAACCAAATCAAGACATCACAACCAAATCAAGACACCATAACTAAATCAAGACATCACAACTAAATCAAGACATCACAACCAAATCAAGACACCATAACTAAATCAAGACATCACAACTAAATCAAGACATCACAACCAAATCAAGACATCACAACTAAATCAAGACATCACAACCAAATCAAGACACCATAACTAAATCAAGACATCACAACTAAATCAAGACATCAGAACCAAATGAAGACACCATGACTAAATCAAGACATCACAACTAAATCAAGACATCACAACTAAATCAAAACATCACAACCAAATCAAGACATCACAACTAAATCAAGACACCACAACCAAATCAAGACACCATAACTAAATCAAGACATCACAACTAAATCAAGACATCACAACTAAATCAAGACATCACAACTAAATCAAGACATCACAACCAAATCAAGACACCATAACTAAATCAAGACATCACAACTAAATCAAGACATCAGAACCAAATTAAGACATCACAACTAAATCAAGACATCACAACCAAATCAAGACACCATAACTAAATCATGACATCACAACCAAATCAAGACATCAGAACCAAATGAAGACATCACAACCAAATCAAGACACAATAACTAAATCAATACATCACAACCAAATCAAGACATCAGAACCAAATCAAGACATCACAACCAAATCAAGACACAATAACTAAATCAATACATCACAACCAAATCAAGACACCATAATTAAATCAAGACATCACAACCAAATGAAGACACCATAACTAAATCAAGACACCATAACTAAATCAAGACACCACAACCAAATTAAGACACATAACTAAATCAAGACATCACAACTAAATCAAGACACCACAACCAATTCAAGACATCACAACCAAATCAAGACACCACAAACAAATCAAGACATCACAACCAAATCAAGACACCATGACTAAATCAAGACACCACAACCAAATCAAGACATCACAACCAAATCAAGACACCATAACTAAATCAAGACATCACAACTAAATCAAGACATCACAACCAAATCAAGACACCATAACTAAATCAAGACATCACAACTAAATCAAAACATCACAACCAAATCAAGACATCACAACTAAATCAAGACACCACAACCAAATCAAGACACCATAACTAAATCAAGACATCACAACTAAATCAAGACATCACAACCAAATCAAGACACATAACTAAATCAAGACATCACAACTAAATCAAGACATCACAACTAAATCAAAACATCACAACCAAATCAAGACATCACAACTAAATCAAGACATCACAACTAAATCAAGACACCATAACTAAATCAAGACATCACAACTAAATCAAGACGTCACAACTAAATTAAGACATCACAACCGAATCAAGACATCCAAAACCGAATCAAGACATCACAACCAAATCAAGACATCACAACTAAATCAAGACATCAGAACCAAATTAAGACACCATAACTAAATCAAGACATCACAACTAAATCAAGACATCAGAACCAAATTAAGACTTCACAACTAAATCAAGACATCACAACCAAATCAAGACACCATAACTAAATCAAGACATCACAACCAAATCAAGACATCAGAACCAAATGAAGACATCACAACCAAATCAAGACACAATAACTAAATCAATACATCACAACCAAATCAAGACATCAGAACCAAATGAAGACATCACAACCAAATCAAGACACAATAACTAAATCAATACATCACAACCAAATCAAGACATCAGAACCAAATCAAGACATCACAACCAAATCAAGACACAATAACTAAATCAATACATCACAACCAAATCAAGACACCATAATTAAATCAAGACATCACAACCAAATGAAGACACCATAACTAAATCAAGACACCACAACCAAATCAAGACACCATAACCAAATCAAGACATCACAACCAAATCAAGACACCATAACTAAATCAAGACACCACAACCAAATCAAGACATCACAACTAAATCAAGACACCATAATTAAATCAAGACATCACAACCAAATGAAGACACCATAACCAAATCAAGAAACCACAACTAAATCAAGACATCACAACTAAATCAAGACACCATAACTAAATCAAGACATCACAACTAAATTAAGACATCACAACCGAATCAAGACATCCAAAACCGAATCAAGACATCACAACCAAATCAAGACATCACAACTAAATCAAGACATCAGAACCAAATTAAGACACCATAACTAAATCAAGACAACACAACTAAATCAAGACATCACAACTAAATCAAGACATCACAACCAAATCAAGACACCATAACTAAATCAAGACACCATAACTAAATCAAGACACCACAACCAAATTAAGACACATAACTAAATCAAGACATCACAACTAAATCAAGACACCACAACCAATTCAAGACATCACAACCAAATCAAGACACCACAAACAAATCAAGACATCACAACCAAATCAAGACACCATAACTAAATCAAGACACCACAACCAAATCAAGACATCACAACCAAATCAAGACACCATAACTAAATCAAGACATCACAACTAAATCAAGACATCACAACCAAATCAAGACACCATAACTAAATCAAGACATCACAACCAAATCAAGACATCACAACTAAATCAAGACATCACAACCAAATCAAGACACCATAACTAAATCAAGACATCACAACTAAATCAAGACATCAGAACCAAATGAAGACACCATGACTAAATCAAGACATCACAACTAAATCAAGACATCACAACTAAATCAAAACATCACAACCAAATCAAGACATCACAACTAAATCAAGACACCACAACCAAATCAAGACACCATAACTAAATCAAGACATCACAACTAAATCAAGACATCACAACCAAATCAAGACACCATAACTAAATCAAGACATCACAACTAAATCAAGACATCACAACTAAATCAAGACATCACAACCAAATCAAGACACCATAACTAAATTAAGACACCATAACTAAATCAAGACACCACAACCAAATTAAGACACCATAACTAAATTAAGACATCACAACCGAATCAAGACATCCAAAACCGAATCAAGACATCACAACCGAATCAAGACATCACAACTAAATCAAGACATCAGAACCAAATTAAGACACCGTAACTAAATCAAGACAACACAACTAAATCAAGACATCACAACTAAATCAAGACATCACAACCAAATCAAGACACCATAACTAAATCAAGACACCATAACTAAATCAAGACACCACAACCAAATTAAGACACATAACTAAATCAAGACATCACAACTAAATCAAGACACCACAACCAATTCAAGACATCACAACCAAATCAAGACACCACAAACAAATCAAGACATCACAACCAAATCAAGACACCATGACTAAATCAAGACACCACAACCAAATCAAGACATCACAACCAAATCAAGACACCATAACTAAATCAAGACATCACAACTAAATCAAGACATCACAACCAAATCAAGACACCATAACTAAATCATGACATCACAACTAAATCAAGACATCACAACCAAATCAAGACATCACAACTAAATTAAGACATCACAACCGAATCAAGACATCCAAAACCGAATCAAGACAACACAACTAAATCAAGACATCACAACTAAATCAAGACATCACAACCAAATCAAGACACCATAACTAAATCAAGACATCACAACTAAATCAAGACATCACAACCAAATCAAGACATCACAACTAAATCAAGACATCACAACCAAATCAAGACACCATAACTAAATCAAGACATCACAACTAAATCAAGACATCAGAACCAAATGAAGACACCATGACTAAATCAAGACATCACAACTAAATCAAGACATCACAACTAAATCAAAACATCACAACCAAATCAAGACATCACAACTAAATCAAGACACCACAACCAAATCAAGACACCATAACTAAATCAAGACATCACAACTAAATCAAGACATCACAACCAAATCAAGACACATAACTAAATCAAGACATCACAACTAAATCAAGACATCACAACTAAATCAAAACATCACAACCAAATCAAGACATCACAACTAAATCAAGACATCACAACTAAATCAAGACATCACAACCAAATCAAGACACCATAACTAAATCAAGACATCACAACTAAATCAAGACATCAGAACCAAATTAAGACATCACAACTAAATCAAGACATCACAACCAAATCAAGACACCATAACTAAATCAAGACATCACAACCAAATCAAGACATCAGAACCAAATGAAGACATCACAACCAAATCAAGACACAATAACTAAATCAATACATCACAACCAAATCAAGACATCAGAACCAAATGAAGACATCACAACCAAATCAAGACACAATAACTAAATCAATACATCACAACCAAATCAAGACATCAGAACCAAATCAAGACATCACAACCAAATCAAGACACAATAACTAAATCAATACATCACAACCAAATCAAGACACCATAATTAAATCAAGACATCACAACCAAATGAAGACACCATAACTAAATCAAGACACCACAACCAAATCAAGACACCATAACCAAATCAAGACATCACAACCAAATCAAGACACCATAACTAAATCAAGACACCACAACCAAATCAAGACATCACAACTAAATCAAGACACCATAATTAAATCAAGACATCACAACCAAATGAAGACACCACAACTAAATCAAGACATCACAACTAAATCAAGACACATAACCAAATCAAGAAACCACAACTAAATCAAGACATCACAACTAAATCAAGACACCATAACTAAATCAAGACATCACAACTAAATTAAGACATCACAACCGAATCAAGACATCCAAAACCGAATCAAGACATCACAACCAAATCAAGACATCACAACTAAATCAAGACATCAGAACCAAATTAAGACACCATAACTAAATCAAGACAACACAACTAAATCAAGACATCACAACTAAATCAAGACATCACAACCAAATCAAGACACCATGACTAAATCAAGACACCATAACTAAATCAAGACACCACAACCAAATTAAGACACATAACTAAATCAAGACATCACAACTAAATCAAGACACCACAACCAATTCAAGACATCACAACCAAATCAAGACACCACAAACAAATCAAGACATCACAACCAAATCAAGACACCATAACCAAATCAAGAAACCACAACTAAATCAAGACATCACAACTAAATCAAGACACCATAACTAAATCAAGACATCACAACTAAATTAAGACATCACAACCAATTCAAGACATCACAACCAAATCAAGACACCACAACTAAATCAAGACATCACAACCAAATCAAGACATCACAACTAAATCAAGACATCACAACCAAATCAAGACACCATAACTAAATCAAGACATCACAACTAAATCAAGACATCAGAACCAAATGAAGACACCATGACTAAATCAAGACATCACAACTAAATCAAGACATCACAACTAAATCAAAACATCACAACCAAAATAAAAACACCACAACCAAATCAAGACATCACAACCAAATTAAGACACCATAACTAAATCAAGACACCACAACCAAATCAAGACATCACAACCAAATCAAGACACCATAACTAAATCAAGACATCACAACTAAATCAAGACATCACAACCAAATCAAGACATCACAACTAAATCAAGACATCACAACCAAATCAAGACACCATAACTAAATCAAGACATCACAACTAAATCAAGACATCAGAACCAAATGAAGACACCATGACTAAATCAAGACATCACAACGAAATCAAGACATCACAACTAAATCAAAACATCACAACCAAATCAAGACATCACAACTAAATCAAGACACCACAACCAAATCAAGACACCATAACTAAATCAAGACATCACAACTAAATCAAGACATCACAACCAAATCAAGACACATAACTAAATCAAGACATCACAACTAAATCAAGACATCACAACTAAATCAAAACATCACAACCAAATCAAGACATCACAACTAAATCAAGACATCACAACTAAATCAAGACATCACAACCAAATCAAGACACCATAACTAAATCAAGACATCACAACTAAATTAAGACATCACAACCGAATCAAGACATCCAAAACCGAATCAAGACATCACAACCAAATCAAGACATCACAACTAAATCAAGACATCAGAACCAAATTAAGACACCATAACTAAATCAAGACAACACAACTAAATCAAGACATCACAACTAAATCAAGACATCACAACCAAATCAAGACACCATAACTAAATCAAGACACCATAACCAAATCAAGACACCACAACCAAATTAAGACACCATAACTAAATCAAGACACCATAACTAAATCAAGACACCACAACCAAATTAAGACACATAACTAAATCAAGACATCACAACTAAATCAAGACACCACAACCAATTCAAGACATCACAACCAAATCAAGACACCACAAACAAATCAAGACATCACAACCAAATCAAGACACCATAACTAAATCAAGACACCACAACCAAATCAAGACATCACAACCAAATCAAGACACCATAACTAAATCAAGACATCACAACTAAATCAAGACATCACAACCAAATCAAGACACCATAACTAAATCAAGACATCACAACTAAATCAAGACATCACAACCAAATCAAGACATCACAACTAAATTAAGACATCACAACCGAATCAAGACATCCAAAACCGAATCAAGAAAACACAACTAAATCAAGACATCACAACTAAATCAAGACATCACAACCAAATCAAGACACCATAACTAAATCAAGACACCATAACTAAATCAAGACACCACAACCAAATTAAGACACATAACTAAATCAAGACATCACAACTAAATCAAGACACCACAACCAATTCAAGACATCACAACCAAATCAAGACACCACAAACAAATCAAGACATCACAACCAAATCAAGACACCATAACTAA
>NC_083621.1:135000-145000 GCF_963584025.1 Labrus mixtus | reverse complement strand
TGTTCATATCGCTCCTCAGGAAAACAACCCACTATTCCTCCATATCTTTCATTCTCTCCTCCATCAGGCTGTAAAAGCTTGATATACCATTCGGAATGAAATCGTCGTTGTGTTCTTCTCTTTCTTTATCCTGTCCCTTGCTCTTGGGTTTAACGATACAGTGGTTTATTCCTGAGACTTCTGCACCAGAGGCCTGTACGTACATCCCTTTAATGTCTCCTTCAGTGGGACCGCGGTGCATCCCAGACTGTCTTAGTTAAGACTTATTTCTTACTGCTGTCCTCAAACCGTGCTTTTCATCTGGCCCTTGTGGGTGTCATTGCCAAAGAAGACCACACGAGGGTGTCAGTGCTCAACTTTGTCAAAGTACTGATTACAAAACCCCCCAATGATGAGAAAGTCTATCCTCAGTGTCTTAACTGAGACTCTCTGTAGGCCCCCAATTTCATATATTTTAATGTATTCCAAGTGATTCAATATTTTTCTAGTGTTGTTTTCTGGTCAGTTTGGTTTTCTCCTCTGTCCTGCTAACTGTTGATGCCGACAGCGTCCACAAAAGCTGCTTGGACTCATTTATGTTCAACTTCCGGTTTGTTACTTGAAACGTTTTAACAAATACAAAATAAAGTGTTCGCAGACTCACTGCTTTGTTCGGCTGTTTCTCCGGTTTGTTTCATCGACATCGTTAAGATAAAACTGTTGGCAGCGGTGGGATTCGAACCCACGCCCCCGGAGAGACTGGAGCCTTAATCCAGCGCCTTAGACCGCTCGGCCACGCTACCGTGAGACAAACGTCCCGTCTCCTGGCCTCTTGAATGTAAAACATGAGGAACACACCGACTCTTCATTTTATAATCAGGATGTAAACGATCTCCTCACGTTCACCTTTCATCTGCTGTGTTTCCTCCAGCCAATCACAGCGCAGCAGGTGAGTTTGAGTGTTCAGTTCAGTTATTGGACGAGATTCAAACCAGTGAATATGACGGACGTGGACGTAGCAGCAAAGAAGAGAAAATATAATCAGAGTGAGGAGAAACACCAAGTGGATAAAGCTCGTTCTGGACGTGGCGTTATTCTACTTCCTGTTGGGCAGGAAGGTGACACACACCGGCCGTTAGCTTGTGCTAGCGTGCGTTAGCTTCCAATGTACAAACAGTAAACATTCACACTACGTCCTGCAGGGGGCGGGGCCTCTGGGGACGATGAGCCCAGGAGGAGGGACCACGTTTGAATATTTATAAACATTTCTACAAACTGCAGCCTAGAAACTGACCTCAGATGGTTCCAACAAAGAAAAACAAAGAATCCTTTAAGAACATTTATTAGAGATTCAGAGAACGTGTTAACACAACACGAGAACAGAAGAAACGTCAGGCAGACGACAGAAACACTTTGGTGTCGACATCCAGAACAGAGCCGTGTCCAGTTTACACGTTTTCACAAGAGAAAGACAAAGACAGGAAACACCACATAGATAATGACATCACACTGTACAATAGAAGATTCTGTGCATTTAAACCAATCAGCAGATGTGCCATGTTAGTCTGAAGACCCCTCAGTGGGAAGGGGGGTAAGCAGCCCCGCCACGTGGACTCAGGATTTCCCTGCTGGGCAGATGGGGGGTAGGACCCGGCGGGAGTTGGAGCGCACCCAGGGGTGGTCGATGACGCTCTGTAGTGAGAGACGGTCAATGGGGTTGTGGCGGAGCAGCTTAGAGATCAGATCCCGTGCTCCATCAGAGATGACTTTAGGGAACTTCAAATCCACCTGCAGACAGAAACATGTTTATTCATGTGAACACGAGACTAAATATATGACCTCCCCAGCAGGACGTTACACATGACAGTCTGAGAAGTCTCATCACAGGAACACACCCACTCATGTGACGTCTCACGGTAACAAAGAGGGAACGAGGACATCATGGGGTTGAGACGTCACATTATAACTGTCAGAAGCTTTTCAGGTGTCTCAGCCGGTCGCCATGACTACAACCCTCCCTCGTCTCTCGTGATTATTGTAGTCACACACACACACGACTTCTCCCAGACCCGTTCTTGATTTAATCAAGATCTTAAATCCTAAAAATCAAACATGTTGGATATAAATCAGTGCGTCCCCGATGCTCTCAGATCAGGGATGTTAAAGAGTTCATATTCTGATCTTTTTGGGGTTCATATATTTAATCTATGTTCCTACTTTTGTACGTTCACAATAGATAAAGTTATAAAAAAGTGTTTTCATGTCCTGCTCCTCCTTGCTCCCTCTCCGCTCTGAGTCCGTCAGCTACGCTCTGTTGAGCCCACACTGTTAGACCCCATGTGGGCCAAGTCTGCCGATCCGCTCTGTCGTTATTGGTCAGTTGCTCAGCACGCTTCTCGGAAATGTCCCGCCTCTTTTACCATATTGGGAATGCAGCCACTGGCTCCGTCCGAGGGAGCATAAACATTAGCATCTTAGCACTACTGTGCTACCGCAGGCTACAGCATATCGTGGGCGTGCTACAGAAGTTAACGGGCGTGCAACATGAGCTGCAGGGCCACAACGAGCCAATGGGCTTAGATCAGTGATCTCACACTGACACATTTTTATCGAGGGGGGCTAGAACCGAGCGTTACATGCAGCTAATGCTACAGCTAACAGGAGGACGTAGGAGAAGATGTGTTTACGCAGACTTTGAATTTTTGCACATAGATGTGCCTAAACATGCACAGGACACTTTGAAAACACACTAAAGAGCAAATAAAACCAGAAAAAGAAGAATATGGGACCTTTAAGATCTTTATAAGACTCAGTTCAGAGCAGCCTCGAGACGGGGACACCACGATCCTGCAGCACAGCAGATCTGATATTTAGCATGTGAATTATAAATGAAGCTTCTCTTTATTGGTACTTCTAGTTTAAACTACGACCTGCTGAGCCCGTTTCCTCAAACTGAGATCAATGAAGAGCAACACAACACCAACCTTTGTAATCCGTTTGTATGTTTCTGAGTGGCTGGCAGTTTCAAAAGGTGGGTTTCCGATTAAGCACTCGTAGCAGAGGACCCCGATGCACCACAGGTCAACCTTCTCGCTGTGGGTGTGGCCCTCGATCATCTCAGGGGGGAGGTAGTCCAGTGTCCCGCACATCGTGCGACGTCTGTATCGAGGGGGGGGGGAAGCAGATTATTGATGCAGCAGAACAGTCTCTGAGGAGGAACAGGTCTGAGGATCCTCACCTTAGAGACGGGGCGTGGACTGACCATCCAAAGTCAGCTATCTTCAGCTCTCCTCTGTAGCCCAGAAGCAGATTCTCGGGCTTGATGTCACGATGAATCACCTTCTTCTCATGACAATACAGCAGCGCGTCAGAGATCTCCTCCATGTACTGCGAACATAAAGAATGTGATCAAAACAAGGTCGCACTGATTAACCAGGTCAGAGATGTTCAACTCCGGGGTCGCCAGGAGAAACAGGAAATCAGGTTTCACATGAGCTGGCCCGGATGTCACTGATGTGAAGGCAGACCAGCGGGGGATGGGGGAGGGGGCACAGTACCAAACGTTCTACCTCATGTGAGAACGACCCCGAGTCACTTCACACATTGTTCCAAGTAAAACAATAAAACATGGTTTAAGTTAAAGCTCTTACTGTCGCCGTGCGTTGCTCATCAAATCTTCCACATTTCTGCAGCTCCTTGTACATCTCGCCACGCGGGGCGTACTCCAGCACCAAATACACTCGCTTCCGGTCATGAAAATAATTGTAGAAGCGCAGAATGTTGGGGTGCCTGAAAAGAGAAAATGTGTTAGGAGTGTAAATTAAAGCATTAGTTAGTGTTGACGCTCGCTTCTTATTACCCGTCTGTCTCGTCTAAACGGCGGTGATTAAGAAGACCTTGTGGTTTACTTCAGCGGGGGACATTATTTGTAGATTTCAGGATACTCACTTGAGATGTGCCTGAATCTCGATCTCCCTCCTCAGTTGATGCTCCACACTTTCCTTTTCCATCTGTGACTTGAACAACACCTTCAGGGCCACAATGGCCTGCAGCTCCTTTACCCTCGCGAGGTACACATTGCCAAATTTGCCCTTTCCTAGCGGCCGGCCGATGTCGAAGTCATCAATGGAAAATTTCCTGATGTAAGGAACATAAAGGGTTGTTAACCACGCGGTAAAGGGCGAACAGTTAGACAGCAGAACTTCAAAGGTTTAAACTTACTTTGAGACTGAACTCGACGACGGGCAGACACGATCCCTCCCAGGACCTAAAAACCAGAACACAATCAAAACTCTGAAATGTCCGACTGTCGTGTAAGTAGGGCTGAGCGATATCATTCTACAACAGTTTTTCTTTCCATGACGTATCAGCAGACTAAGTGTGTGTGATATCACTGAGTGTGTGTGTCCCTGCATGTAAATCTGACATACAGGAGACGCTGCTGCTGTCCAGGCAGACACTCATTAAAGCGATATAAGATGAGAGTATTCCTGTGATCAGGTGTCGGCTTGTTAACGGAGCTGATTGTTTTGCACACGGTGTAGTGTTGAATCAAAGGCAGCCCAAAACACATCGATCCGCCCTAATGTTATGGATGTTCAGTTACCTGTGATAGCATTTTTGTCCATGTCTGCTCGTGGCTTCACCTGAACACGCTGAGGTCCTCCCACCATGCTGGGAGTTGTTAACTACAAATATGAAGCAAAAATACAAAATAAGGGGGATTGAAAACCTAATGCAAATACCAACACAGTATCACCATGTCAGTACTGTTCCTGAAAGATTGTACAATTTGTCCATAGTAGTGCACAGTTACATCTTACCGTTCCTTGGAAACCTTGCGGCTGATAATTCTCCTTATTCTGTAAAAGAAAGAAAAAGCACAAACATCTCACATAAGCTTACGGTTCAAGTTTTGTATTGTTGTCTTAAACATTATTCTATATTTTGTATATTCAAATAATTCTTTTTTTCAATTTTACATTATATTCTATTTTTACTGTATTTATGTGTTTTAGTAATTTGAGTGTTTATTGGTCTTGTGGAACATCAGTGACTGTTTCCCAGGCCGGGTGGGAACACAAAGGACTAACCATAAACATATACTGACTGTAACATGTGACTTCATTCCCTTAGAATTAAATTATCCTGAAATAACTAAAAGAATAAACTTTAATTATCCTGAAATAACTAAAAGAATAAACTTTAATTATCCTGAAATAACAAAAAAAATAAACTTAAATTATCCTGAAATAACTAAAAAGATAAACTTTAATTATCCTGAAATAACTAAAAGAATAAACTTTATTTTTATCCTGAAATAACTCAAAGAATAAACTTTAATTATCCTGAAATAACTAAAAGAATAAACTTTAATTATCCTGAAATAACTAAAAGAATAAACTTTAATTATCCTGAAATAACTAAAAAGATAAACTTTAATTATCCTGAAATAACTAAAAGAATAAACTTTAATTATCCTGAAATAACTAAAAGAATAAACTTTAATTATCCTGAAATAACTAAAAAAATAAACTTTAATTCTTCAGATTCTCAGGAGGAAACAGTTAGCAGCTGATGTTGTTATCTGAGCTCCTATTGGCTGTATGAGTGTTAGTACGAATTTTCATGAAATTCATTCATCTTGGTAACTTTGTGAAATGTATTATTTAAGTCTGTCTACCACCTGTTAACACTCCTACTTGTAGGTGTCTGAAGCTGTAATCTTATATGGGTGAAGCACCTAAGTAGTAGCAGATCTATATATGGATAGGAGCCAACTATATGTTGTCAGTAACTGTTTACAAAGAGTCTACATCTGATACGTAAACAAAGTGTCATCGTCATTGTTTATGGTGATGCACCCAAATAGAAAGGAATTTGTGGGTTGTACCTTTTTAACAGAATATAAGCAGCACTGTGAACACTGTTACTTAGTCAGCACTTTGTCAGTCAGTGATTTATAAACATGATTGTTTGGTTAAATTTTCTGACTTCAACAGATTAAATGATTAAATTATAATCTTCAGTCTGTTTCACGATTTCTTCATTGGATTTATACAACAGAAACAACCCCCACCTAACAATGAGCTAACTTATTACAGGTTCATTTTGTATTAATAAATATACAACATTATAGCTAAACATACTTTATTTACTACTTGTGACGTGTAAAAGTAGATTTTACGGTTTAACGCGGTTAGCTACCCTCCGCTAACGTTAGCCGGTTAGCTCGAGAGATATATAATATTACAACTTCCGCTTGTACAGATAGTTCGTTGTGTTTATCTTCATTTAGTCCTTTTTATCGAAAAGTTAAACCAAAACGTACCTGCATCTCGAAGTTTAACGCTTTTAAAAGCAGCGATGAAAGTCCTTCAGTGTCTGTCTTCGCCGCCAACGTTTTCAAAAAGCTTCCCTTCGCGCTCACGATTGGTCCTTTCAATGAACACAGAAGGCTCCCATTGGTCAGAACTGGCCCTGGAGGAAGCGTGAGTCGTGAACACCGTTGCCAGTCAAAAGTGGACCCGCCCTCTTCTTCTTCTTTTTGTTTTTTGTAATGCAACTAGCATTAAGTGCGCTTTAGCGCCCCCTACAATGCTGGAGTAGCTATTACTATTATATTTATATATATATATATATAAATAAATAATGATAATTAAAACAAGAACTATATTATACTCCTTAATCCAGTTTCTAAAAAATGCCTAAACATGCACAAAACTCAGGGTGAGCTGCATGTGTGAATGCAAGCGAGCAGGAAACTATACTGCGGTTAGTCGCGCTTCTGTAAAACAGTCGTTGGTGAAACAACAAGTAACACTTCTGTTTCTAGCCAGGTGCAAGAGGTCATATGGAGGTCCTATGATATTTTCCATCACAGCACCCAAACCCCAACAGCTCATGGGCGCCCCCCTGTGTCTATGGGTCCTGTTTGTGCATGTGTGTATTTTGGGCCTGTGTGTGTTAGTGTCTCTCAATAACACAAAGTAAATAATACATAAGGAATAGAATCCTTTAAAAGAAGAAGCTGCTGTAAACTATTTGTTTACTCATAATGAAAATAAACATTTTGACCCAGATGATCATGAACCTTGTTGATAAAGAGAGAAGGAACAGGAAACAGCTGGATCATCACCGCAGGTTGCTTCAGTCGTCTCTCTAACACAACTTAGAGAGCTGCATGTTTCACATTTTCACCCAGCTTTAAAAACTACTCTTATGACCTGCTTATTTTGTTTACCTGTGCAATGCTTGTTTTTCTTCCAGCTCTATGACTTTCCCTCACTGGAGTGTTAGGGTTAGGTCTGTGGAGGATGATGGTAAAGCTTTCATCTCTCGACCTCCTGCAGCAGCAGCTCCTTCAGGGTCATGTGGAGGAGAGAGACCACAGCTCCTTCAGGGTCATGTGGAGGAGAGAGACCACAGCTCCTTCAGGGTCATGTGGAGGAGAGAGACCACATCTCCTTCAGGGTCATGTGGAGGAGAGAGACCACAGCTCCTTCAGGGTCATGTGGAGGAGAGAGACCACATCTCCTTCAGGGTCATGTGGAGGAGAGAGACCACAGCTCCTTCAGGGTCATGTGGAGGAGAGAGACCACATCTCCTTCAGGGTCATGTGGAGGAGAGAGACCACAGCTCCTTCAGGGTCATGTGGAGGAGAGAGACCACATCTCCTTCAGGGTCATGTGGAGGAGAGAGACCACATCTCCTTCAGGGTCATGTGGAGGAGAGAGACCACAGCTCCTTCAGGGTCATGTGGAGGAGAGAGACCACAGCTCCTTCAGGGTCATGTGGAGGAGAGAGACCACATCTCCTTTAGGGTCATGTGGAGGAGAGAGACCACATCTCCTTCAGGGTCATGTGGAGGAGAGAGACCACAGCTCCTTCAGGGTCATGTGGAGGAGAGAGACCACAGCTCCTTCAGCATTATATCATCATGTGCTCCTTGCACTCACACGTATCGATGCAGATGTTGAACTCTGTGTAGGTCATTATTTAAAATCTATGTTTATCATGATATGTATCGTGAGGTTTTGGAAATACTCCACCTCATAGATCACTGAATACACACAAGCCGGACACATTCACTCCAAATACTCTTCAATATTCTATAACATCCTCTGATATGTTCAATAATAGACTCTTTAATGAATCCACTGTAAGACATTTATCCAAAGTCTTTAAATGTCATTTTGTCAGATCAGCAAACAGATTTTCATCAGGTTGTTTTATTTGATTTAAAAAAAAAGAAAAAGTATGATGTCACAGTAAATATATATCTACATTAAAATCAGCTTTTATTCAAGTTTGACAGAAAAATGGTTCAAAAATATCCTCTCAGTGTGAATATTACAGAGAAGAAATATACTAGAAGTGTGGTTCTCAACTGGTGGGTTGGGACCCCAGGAGGGGGTCGTGGAGCTGTTTTCAGCGGGTCATGAAGGTGTGCATGGAAAGGAGTTTTTAAAAAACTTTTATTCACAAGGAGAGAGAGAGAAGCCACAGGTCGGACTTAAACCGGGACGCCCGCATGGAGGACTACAGCCTCTGAACATGGGCCGTGACCTAACCGCTAGGCCATCTGCGCCCCTCAACTGTTTTTTAAACATGTTTTTATTTTCTATTTCTTCGATCTGTCACGTGTTTCTGTTCATTCTGAAGTCCAAACTGAACTTTCTGATACGCTGTAAATATCAGAACTTTGGGTCACATGTTTTCATGAAGGAGTTGATGGCGGGTCCTGAGACCGGACCAGCAGAGACCCACAGATCTAGAAGGCTTAGAGTGAATCCTCCTCTGGTTACTGACGACCAGGAAACATTTAGAGAGTTTAATTGTGATAATGAAGAAGACTTGATTCTATAGCCTTTTAATACCTAATTATTCATTATTGTTCAAGTTTCCATCAGTCTGTACTGATCTGAACATTCAGTCTGTACTGATCTGGAATGAACATTCAGTCTGTACTGATCTGGACTGAACATTGAGTCTGGACTGATCTGAACATTTAGTCTGTACTGATCTGAACATTTAGTCTGTACTGATCTGGACTGAACATTGAGTCTGTACTGATCTGGACTGAACATTGAGTCTGGACTGATCTGGACTGAACATTGAGTCTGGACTGATCTGGACTGAACATTGAGTCTGGACTGATCTGGACTGAACATTGAGTCTGGACTGATCTGAACATTTAGTCTGTACTGATCTGAACATTCAGTCTGTACTGATCTGAACATTCAGTCTGTACTGATCTGGACTGAACATTGAGTCTGGACTGATCTGAACATTTAGTCTGTACTGATCTGAACATTCAGTCTGTACTGATCTGATCTGAACATTGAGTCTGTACTGATCTGAACATTCAGTCTGTACTGATCTGGACTGAACATTGAGTCTGTACTGATCTGGACTGAACATTGAGTCTGGACTGATCTGAACATTTAGTCTGTACTGATCTGAACATTGAGTCTGTACTGACCTGGACTGAACATTGAGTCTGTACTGATCTGAACATTCAGTCTGTACTGATCTGGACTGAACATTGAGTCTGGACTTATCTGGACTGAACATTGAGTCTGTACTGATCTGAACATTCAGTCTGTACTGATCTGGACTGAACATTGAGTCTGGACTGATCTGAACATTGAGTCTGTACTGATCTGAACATTGAGTCTGGACTGATCTGAACATTGAGTCTGTACTGATCTGAACATTCAGTCTGGACTGATCTGGACTGAACATTGAGTCTGGACTGATCTGGACTGAACATTCAGTCTGTACTGATCTGATCTGAACATTGAGTCTGGACTGATCTGAACATTCAGTCTGTACTGATCTGGAATGAACATTCAGTCTGTACTGATCTGAACATTGAGTCTGGACTGATCTGGACTGAACATTCAGTCTGTACTGATCTGAACATTGAGTCTGGACTGATCTGATCTGAACATTCAGTCTGGACTGATCTGAACATTCAGTCTGTACTGATCTGGAATGAACATTCAGTCTGTACTGA
>NC_083621.1:120000-130000 GCF_963584025.1 Labrus mixtus | reverse complement strand
CCCTCTGCTCGGAGGTTCAGGCTGCCCGGGGCCAAGAGCATAGATACAAACCTTTATATGTTCCTCCTGCAATTAATGCTCTTACTCTTCTTTAATTCTTGACTGCACTTCATGTATATTTATTCAGACCATTCCAGTGAAACTTTAAACCAACAGTGACATTTTTACATTTCTTGGTTGTACTACATCAGGTTGTGTTGCTGTCCTATGTCTGTTTATCTTCCAGGTCTGGACTGAACTGAAAGGAAAACAACTGAAAGTATTTAAGTGTAAAGCCAGATTAAAAATAAACTCTTCTTACCCCTTTCCATGCAGTCAGGTCGACAAGTCTCCAGAGCCTTTGGTCTTTAACAAGACGTTTCCATCTTTTACACACCCTACAGACAAAATAAAACACGACAAATAAATTCATCATCATGAGACATGAGTCACAACAAAGACAGAGATGATCCTGACTTTAGTTTAAAAGGAGGAATCAAAGACAGAGATGATCCTGACTTTAGTTTAAAAGGAGGAATCAAAGACAGAGATGATCCTGACTTTAGTTTAAAAGGATGAATCAAAGACAGAGATGATCCTGACTTTAGTTTAAAAGGAGGAATCAAAGACAGAGATGATCCTGACTTTAGTTTAAAAGGAGGAATCAAAGACAGAGATGATCCTGACTTTAGTTTAAAAGGATGAATCAAAGACAGAGATGATCCTGACTTTAGTTTAAAAGGAGGAATCAAAGACAGAGATGATCCTGACTTTAGTTTAAAAGGAGGAATCAAAGACAGAGATGATCCTGACTTTAGTTTAAAAGGAGGAATCAAAGACAGAGATGATCCTGACTTTAGTTTAAAAGGAGGAATCAAAGACAGAGATGATCCTGACTTTAGTTTAAAAGGATGAATCAAAGACAGAGATGATCCTGACTTTAGTTTAAAAGGAGGAATCAAAGACAGAGATGATCCTGACTTTAGTTTAAAAGGATGAATCAAAGACAGAGATGATCCTGACTTTAGTTTAAAAGGATGAATCAAAGACAGAGATGATCCTGACTTTAGTTTAAAAGGATGAATCAAAGACAGAGATGATCCTGACTTTAGTTTAAAAGGAGGAATCAAAGACAGAGATGATCCTGACTTTAGTTTAAAAGGAGGAAACACGACTCACCTTCCGGCTCTCACGAGCTCTCGGACGCTCAAATACGACAACACATCAATTAAAATGTTTTCGGGGAAGAAGTCCAGATTACAGCCTTTAAATTCATCCATGTTGTAAACAAAACTCTAAAAAACCTCGAACACGGACTAAAACCGCGACGCACACAGGGTGCGCACGCATCAGCAATCCCCAGGAAACATCTGCACAAGAGCTGTAGGTCCTATCGAGGTCCTATCGAGGTCCCCCCCCCCCCCGAATATTATAAATATATTTCTGTATGCTAAACAATTGATTTTCTCTGCTCAACCCAGTCGTGCTTCCTGTAAACACTCGGTGAATTTATGACAGTTATGAAGAGCATCTTGGGCGGCTCTGGTTCCGGAAGTAAATGACGCCATTCAAATCCTCCATTGACATTTCAGGAAATAATTAGATTTATATGTTTTAATCATCAAACTAATCCAACGAGCT
Source organism: Labrus mixtus (assembly GCF_963584025.1). Taxonomy (NCBI): domain Eukaryota; kingdom Metazoa; phylum Chordata; class Actinopteri; order Labriformes; family Labridae; genus Labrus; species Labrus mixtus. Next base: position 128,380 of record NC_083621.1, on the reverse strand, counting down.
AACGGAATACTCTTGACTATAAAATATTTGATTCGGCACAAAAACGGAATAAAAAGGCAGTTGTACAAGACTGTGGACACATTTTATTCCGGGAGTAAAGGAACTACGCATCCCAGAATCCATCGCGATATCAATGTTCTTTCTGAATGTACATGTCGTAATATATTCTAGTTTGTGTCACACTTCAGCTGGTAGCAGCACAGCCGAAGCTCGCGGGGGCGGGAAATATTTCCATGGTAACAGCGGGCTCCACCAATCAGAGACGACGCCGTGACACTCCAGGATTATGGGTGGTGTAGTTGTTTTCCTAGAGATAGTGAATAAACAGTGTTAATCTTAAAACGAGGTTGTTTAAGGTTTTGGTTTTATGCCACATTTTATTTTTGATACCAATAGTTAGCTGTCACTCTGCTGGCTCCAGTCCTATACCCCGCAATGGATTGTGGGATGTGTAGTTCTTTAACTCTGGAAACACTATGTATATACTCTTTTACCTCTGCCTTTCCTCAGTTTTTTAAAGCCGTTCTTACGCCGAATTTAATGTTTTAAAATCACGAGTATTGGAGTAGCTGACTGTCATGGTAACAGGCTTCAATCTCTTTGTATAAATATTTTGTGAAATGTCACTGGAGGATTTGACTGGTGGAAAAGTACTTCCGGAACCAGAGCCGCCGAAAAAGCGGGCAGTCACTGTTGAGCCCTTTTAAGAGAACAGTCCAGTGCGCCTGCGCGGTTTACCGGACAAGATGGCGACCAGCAATGGTGGAGGAATGGAAGTTGATGGGGCAGGCGAGTATTTCTCACTTCTCTTTCTATTTGTAACCTGATTTCAACATGAAACTGCAGATCGTCACATGCCTGCTTCCCTCGTGCCATGAGAGACCGGTGGTGATGAGTTTTGTGTTGTTAAAGGTGGTAGGTGAAGAGTTAGCTGCTGAAAGCGGGTTAACGTTCATTAACTGTGTGTGTGTGTGTGTGTGTGTGTGTGTGTGTGTGTGTGTGTGTGTGTGTGTGTGTGTGTGTGTGTGTGTGTGTGTGTGTGTGTGTGTGTGTGTGTGTGTGTGTGTGTGTGTGTGTGTGTGTGTGTGTGTGTGTGTGTGTGTGTGTGTGTGTGTGTGTGTGTGTGTGTGTGTGTGTGTGTGTGTGTGTGTGTGTGTGTGTGTGTGTGTGTGTGTGTGTGTGTGTGTGTGTGTGTAGCTGGCCCCAGCGTCATGGCAGCAGGGGTCACTGGGAGTGTGTCCGTGGCTTTACACCCTCTGGTCATCCTCAACATATCTGACCACTGGATACGAATCCGCTCTCAAGAGGGACGACCGATGCAGGGTGAGTCTGATCACTACATGAGTAATATACAGATGTTGTTTTATCTCCTGCTCAGTGATTGGTGCTCTGATCACTACATGAGTAATATACAGATGTTGTTTTATCTCCTGCTCAGTGATTGGAGCTCTGATCACTACATGAGTAATATACAGATGTTGTTTTATCTCCTGCTCAGTGATTGGAGCTCTGATCACTACATGAGTAATATACAGATGTTGTTTTATCTCCTGCTCAGTGATTGGAGCTCTGATCACTACATGAGTAATATACAGATGTTGTTTTATCTCCTGCTCAGTGATTGGAGCTCTGATCACTACATGAGTAATATACAGATGTTGTTTTATCTCCTGCTCAGTGATTGGTGCTCTGATCACTACATGAGTAATATACAGATGTTGTTTTATCTCCTGCTCAGTGATTGGAGCTCTGATCACTACATGAGTAATATACAGATGTTGTTTTATCTCCTGCTCAGTGATTGGTGCTCTGATCACTACATGAGTAATATACAGATGATTACAGATGTTGTTTTATCTCCTGCTCAGTGATTGGAGCTCTGATCACTACATGAGTAATATACAGATGTTGTTTTATCTCCTGCTCAGTGATTGGAGCTCTGATCACTACATGAATAATATACAGATGTTGTTTTATCTCCTGCTCAGTGATTGGAGCTCTGATCACTACATGAGTAATATACAGATGTTGTTTTATCTCCTGCTCAGTGATTGGTGCTCTGATCACTACATGAGTAATTTACAGATGTTGTTTTATCTCCTGCTCAGTGATTGGTGCTCTGATCACTACATGAGTAATATACAGATGTTGTTTTATCTCCTGCTCAGTGATTGGAGCTCTGATCACTACATGAGTAATATACAGATGTTGTTTTATCTCCTGCTCAGTGATTGGTGCTCTGATCACTACATGAGTAATATACAGATGTTGTTTTATCTCCTGCTCAGTGATTGGAGCTCTGATCACTACATGAGTAATATACAGATGTTGTTTTATCTCCTGCTCAGTGATTGGAGCTCTGATCACTACATGAGTAATTTACAGATGTTGTTTTATCTCCTGCTCAGTGATTGGAGCTCTGATCACTACATGAGTAATATACAGATGATTACAGATGTTGTTTTATCTCCTGCTCAGTGATTGGAGCTCAGATCACTACATGAGTAATTTACAGATGTTGTTTTATCTCCTGCTCAGTGATTGGTGCTCTGATCACTACATGAGTAATATACAGATGTTGTTTTATCTCCTGCTCAGTGATTGGAGCTCAGATCACTACATGAGTAATTTACAGATGTTGTTTTATCTCCTGCTCAGTGATTGGTGCTCTGATCACTACATGAGTAATTTACAGATGTTGTTTTATCTCCTGCTCAGTGATTGGTGCTCTGATCGGGAAGCAGGAGGGCAGGAACATCGAGGTGATGAATTCCTTCGAGCTGCTGTCTCACACCATAGATGAGCGTGTGCATATCGATAAGGAGTACTACTACACCAAGGAGGAACAATGTAAGCTGTTTGGACGAGGACAAGCGGCTCTTGAACTTTATTATCTTCAGTCTTTCGCCTTTCCCTCTCTGCTAGCTTCTGTTTCAGGAAGTGATGTCATTGATTATAGTCGTACAGTAAATCAGTATATGTGAGATCAACTCTTCATTTATAAACACAAACTACTCCTAACGGCGTTTAACAAAGTGTGTGTGTGTGTGTGTGTGTGTGTGTGTGTGTGTGTGTGTGTGTGTGTGTGTGTGTGTGTGTGTGTGTGTGTGTGTGTGTGTGTGTGTGTGTGTGTGTGTGTGTGTGTGTGTGTGTGTGTGTGTGTGTGTGTGTGTGTGTGTGTGTGTGTGTGTGTGTGTGTGTGTGTGTGTGTGTGTGTGTGTGTGTGTGTGTGTGTGGACTGTGTGTGGACTGTGTGTGTCTGGACTGTGTGTGGACTGTGTGTGTGTGGACTGTGTGTGTGTGGACTGTGTGTGTGTGTGTGTGTCTGGACTGTGTGTGTGTGTGTGTGTGTATCTGGACTGTGTGTGTATCTGGACTGTGTGTGTGTGTGTATCTGGACTGTGTGTGTATCTGGACTGTGTGTGTGTGTGTATCTGGACTGTGTGTGTGTGTGTGTGTGTGTATCTGGACTGTGTGTGTGTGTATCTGGACTGTGTGTGTGTGTGTGTGTATCTGGACTGTGTGTGTGTGTGTGTGTGTGTGTATCTGGACTGTGTGTGTGTGTGTGTGTGTGTGTGTGTGTGTGTGTGTGTGTGTGTGTGTGTGTGTGTGTGTGTGTGTGTGTGTGTGTGTGTGTGTGTGTGTGTGTGTGTGTGTGTGTGTGTGTGTGTGTGTGTGTGTGTGTGTGTGTGTGTGTGTGTGTGTGTGTGTGTGTGTGTGTGTGTGTGTGTGTGTGTGTGTGTGTGTGTGTGTATCTGGACTGTGTGTGTGTGGAGCGCCCTCTGTTCCGTGCTGCTACAACGTTGAAATGCAGTGTGACCTCACAGACTGAACGGTCGATGAGACGTGATCGTAACCTCGTTCTTCTCTCTCAGTCAAACAGGTGTTCAAAGAAATGGAGTTCTTGGGCTGGTACACCACAGGAGGACCCCCAGACCCCTCTGATATCCACATTCATAAACAGGTAGACCCCTCTGATATCTACATTCATAAACAGGTAGACCCCTCTGATATCCACATTCATAAACAGGTAGACCCCTTTGATATCTACATTCATAAACAGGTAGACCCCTCTGATATCTACATTCATAAACAGGTAGACCCCTTTGATATCTACATTCATAAACAGGTAGACCCCTCTGATATCTACATTCATAAACATGTAGACCCCTTTGATATCTACATTCATAAACAGGTAGACCCCTCTGATATCTACATTCATAAACATGTAGACCCCTTTGATATCTACATTCATAAACAGGTAGACCCCTCTGATATCTACATTCATAAACAGGTAGACCCCTCTGATATCCACATTCATAAACAGGTAGACCCCTCTGATATCTACATTCATAAACAGGTAGACCCCTCTGATATCCACATTCATAAACAGGTAGACCCCTCTGATATCTATATTCATAAACAGGTAGACCCCTCTGATATCTACATTCATAAACATGTAGACCCCTTTGATATCTACATTCATAAACATGTAGACCCCTCTGATATCTACATTCATAAACAGGTAGACCCCTTTGATATCTACATTCATAAACAGGTAGACCCCTTTGATATCTACATTCATAAACAGGTAGACCCCTCTGATATCTACATTCATAAACATGTAGACCCCTCTGATATCTACATTCATAAACATGTAGACCCCTTTGATATCTACATTCATAAACATGTAGACCCCTCTGATATCTACATTCATAAACATGTAGACCCCTCTGATATCTACATTCATAAACATGTAGACCCCTTTGATATCTACATTCATAAACATGTAGACCCCTCTGATCTCTACATTCATAAACATGTAGACCCCTCTGATATCTACATTCATAAACATGTAGACCCCTCTGATATCTACATTCATAAACATGTAGACCCCTCTGATATCTACATTCATAAACAGGTAGACCCCTTTGATATCTACATTCATAAACAGGTAGACCCCTCTGATATCCACATTCATAAACATGTAGACCCCTCTGATATCTACATTCATAAACAGGTAGACCCCTTTGATATCTACATTCATAAACAGGTAGACCCCTCTGATATCCACATTCATAAACAGGTAGACCCCTCTGATATCTACATTCATAAACAGGTAGACCCCTTTGATATCTACATTCATAAACAGGTAGACCCCTCTGATATCTACATTCATAAACATGTAGACCCCTTTGATATCTACATTCATAAACAGGTAGACCCCTCTGATATCTACATTCATAAACATGTAGACCCCTTTGATATCTACATTCATAAACAGGTAGACCCCTCTGATATCCACATTCATAAACAGGTAGACCCCTCTGATATCTACATTCATAAACAGGTAGACCCCTCTGATATCCACATTCATAAACAGGTAGACCCCTCTGATATCTATATTCATAAACAGGTAGACCCCTCTGATATCTACATTCATAAACATGTAGACCCCTTTGATATCTACATTCATAAACATGTAGACCCCTCTGATATCTACATTCATAAACAGGTAGACCCCTTTGATATCTACATTCATAAACAGGTAGACCCCTTTGATATCTACATTCATAAACAGGTAGACCCCTCTGATATCTACATTCATAAACATGTAGACCCCTCTGATATCTACATTCATAAACATGTAGACCCCTTTGATATCTACATTCATAAACATGTAGACCCCTCTGATATCTACATTCATAAACATGTAGACCCCTCTGATATCTACATTCATAAACATGTAGACCCCTTTGATATCTACATTCATAAACATGTAGACCCCTCTGATCTCTACATTCATAAACAGGTAGACCCCTCTGATATCTACATTCATAAACATGTAGACCCCTCTGATATCTACATTCATAAACATGTAGACCCCTCTGATATCTACATTCATAAACAGGTAGACCCCTTTGATATCTACATTCATAAACATGTAGACCCCTCTGATATCTACATTCATAAACATGTAGACCCCTCTGATATCCACATTCATAAACAGGTAGACCCCTTTGATATCCACATTCATAAACATGTAGACCCCTCTGATATCTACATTCATAAACATGTAGACCCCTCTGATATCTACATTCATAAACAGGTAGACCCCTTTGATATCTACATTCATAAACATGTAGACCCCTCTGATATCTACATTCATAAACATGTAGACCCCTCTGATATCTACATTCATAAACATGTAGACCCCTTTGATATCTACATTCATAAACATGTAGACCCCTCTGATATCTACATTCATAAACATGTAGACCCCTCTGATATCTACATTCATAAACATGTAGACCCCTCTGATATCTACATTCATAAACATGTAGACCCCTCTGATATCTACATTCATAAACATGTAGACCCCTTTGATATCTACATTCATAAACAGGTAGACCCCTCTGATATCTACATTCATAAACATGTAGACCCCTCTGATATCTACATTCATAAACAGGTAGACCCCTCTGATATCTACATTCATATACATGTAGACCCCTCTGATATCTACATTCATAAACAGGTAGACCCCTTTGATATCTACATTCATAAACAGGTAGACCCCTCTGATATCTACATTCATAAACATGTAGACCCCTTTGATATCTACATTCATAAACAGGTAGACCCCTCTGATATCTACATTCATAAACATGTAGACCCCTCTGATATCCACATTCATAAACATGTAGACCCCTCTGATATCTACATTCATAAACATGTAGACCCCTCTGATATCTACATTCATAAACAGGTAGACCCCTCTGATATCTACATTCATAAACAGGTAGACCCCTCTGATATCTACATTCATAAACATGTAGACCCCTCTGATATCTACATTCATAAACAGGTAGACCCCTCTGATATCTACATTCATAAACATGTAGACCCCTTTGATATCTACATTCATAAACAGGTAGACCCCTTTGATATCCACATTCATAAACAGGTAGACCCCTCTGATATCTACATTCATAAACATGTAGACCCCTCTGATATCTACATTCATAAACAGGTAGACCCCTCTGATATCCACATTCATAAACATGTAGACCCCTCTGATATCTACATTCATAAACAGGTAGACCCCTCTGATATCTACATTCATAAACAGGTAGACCCCTCTGATATCCACATTCATAAACATGTAGACCCCTCTGATATCTACATTCATAAACATGTAGACCCCTCTGATATCTACATTCATAAACAGGTAGACCCCTCTGATATCCACATTCATAAACATGTAGACCCCTCTGATATCTACATTCATAAACAGGTAGACCCCTCTGATATCTACATTCATAAACATGTAGACCCCTCTGATATCTACATTCATAAACATGTAGACCCCTCTGATATCTACATTCATAAACATGTAGACCCCTCTGATATCTACATTCATAAACAGGTAGACCCCTCTGATATCCACATTCATAAACATGTAGACCCCTCTGATATCTACATTCATAAACATGTAGACCCCTTTGATATCTACATTCATAAACATGTAGACCCCTCTGATATCTACATTCATAAACATGTAGACCCCTCTGATATCTACATTCATAAACAGGTAGACCCCTCTGATATCTACATTCATAAACATGTAGACCCCTTTGATATCTATATTCATAAACATGTAGACCCCTCTGATATCTACATTCATAAACATGTAGACCCCTTTGATATCTACATTCATAAACATGTAGACCCCTCTGATCTCTACATTCATAAACATGTAGACCCCTCTGATATCCACATTCATAAACATGTAGACCCCTCTGATCTCTACATTCATAAACATGTAGACCCCTTTGATATCTACATTCATAAACAGGTAGACCCCTCTGATCTCTACATTCATAAACATGTAGACCCCTTTGATATCTACATTCATAAACATGTAGACCCCTCTGATATCTACATTCATAAACAGGTAGACCCCTCTGATATCTACATTCATAAACATGTAGACCCCTTTGATATCTACATTCATAAACAGGTAGACCCCTCTGATATCTACATTCATAAACAGGTAGACCCCTCTGATATCTACATTCATAAACATGTAGACCCCTCTGATATCTACATTCATAAACAGGTAGACCCCTCTGATATCTACATTCATAAACATGTAGACCCCTTTGATATCTACATTCATAAACATGTAGACCCCTCTGATATCTACATTCATAAACAGGTAGACCCCTCTGATATCTACATTCATAAACATGTAGACCCCTCTGATATCTACATTCATAAACAGGTAGACCCCTCTGATATCTACATTCATAAACATGTAGACCCCTTTGATATCTACCTTCATAAACAGGTAGACCCCTTTGATATCTACCTTCAT
>NC_083621.1:107500-115000 GCF_963584025.1 Labrus mixtus | reverse complement strand
AAATGGAGAGAGGTTAGAACACAGAAAGGTTTACAGACCCATGCAGAGCTGGATAAACACTGAAGCTTCAACGTGGGGTCACGGGTGTGAAAAGGTCGGGACCGCTGATCTAAGGACTCAAATCTGAAAAAATAAAGACGAGTCGTTTCGAGTTTGAATCAGTTCACGGTTTCCATGACGATGTCCTCTTTCTCCCCCCCGCAGCAATGCAACGACGTGGGCCTCATGGCGTACTTAGGCACCATCACCAAGACCTGCAACAGTATGAACCAGTTCATCAACAAGTTCAACGTCCTGTACGACCGACAGGGCATCGGCCGCAGGATGAGAGGACTCTTCTTCTGAGGCGGGCGGCGGCGGCGGAAGCAGAGAGACGAAACGAGCACTGCAGTTTGTTTGTTTTCTCTGTTTGTGTTTGTTTGTGTTTTGATCATCAGCAGAAACAAACACTTAAAGCACCAGTAGCTTTTCAAAGCAGTTTACCATTTTCAACCACGAGGTCAGAGGTCAACACATCGATCAGTTAGAGCGGCTCACAGACTCCTCCTCCACTGTACATGTTTCATTGTGTTCTTCTGTTTCTGTATGTAATAAATGATCTGCTGAGTTTTTTTTTCATGGGACTTCGACTCTTCTTAATGAGCTGCTCTCAATAACGACCTGCTCGACGTTACGCGCTCAAAGTGAAGCTAACGTAGCTGCAGCTTTATTGTTGGAGTGTTAGCGGTTAGCTCTGCGTTTGAAGTGGGTCTCCTGCTGTTTGAGGGGGCTCCAGAGTCGGGGGTCTAACAGTAGTCAGCATTTTTATGTTTATTAAATGTACAGCGGAACTCGAGATAACGACCTCCAGCCTCTACCCGCTCTGCCATGTGGTCAAAGCAAACGAGACCTTCAGGGACATTTATTATTTCTATAAAGTTTTCTTTAGATTTATTATTTATATAAAGTTTTAGATTTATTATTTATATAAAGTTTAAGATTTATTTCTATAAAGTTTTCTTTAGATTTATTATTTATATAAAGTTTTAGATTTATTATTTATATAAAGTTATCTTTAGATTTATTATTTATATAAAGTTTTAGATTTATTATTTATATAAAGTTTAAGATTTATTTCTATAAAGTTTTCTTTAGATTTATTATTTATATAAAGTTTTAGATTTATTATTTATATAAAGTTATCTTTAGATTTATTATTTATATAAAGTTTAAGATTTATTATTTATATAAAGTTTTAGATTTATTATTTATATAAAGTTTAAGATTTATTTATATAAAGTTATCTTTAGATTTATTATTTATATAAAGTTTAAGATTTATTATTTATATAAAGTTTTAGATTTATTATTTATATAAAGTTTAAGATTTATTTATATAAAGTTATCTTTAGATTTATTATTTATATAAAGTTTTAGATTTATTATTTATCTAAAGTTATCTTTAGATTTATTATTTATATAAAGTTTTAGATTTATTATTTCTATAAAGTTTAAGATTTATTTATATAAAGTTATCTTTAGATTTATTATTTATATAAAGTTTTCTTTAGATTTATTATTTATATAAAGTTTAAGATTTTTTATTTATATAAAGTTATCTTTAGATTTATTATTTATATAAAGTTTTAGATTTATTATTTATCTAAAGTTATCTTTAGATTTATTATTTATATAAAGTTTTAGATTTATTATTTATATAAAGTTATCTTTAGATTTATTATTTATATAAAGTTTTAGATTTATTATTTATCTAAAGTTATCTTTAGATTTATTATTTATATAAAGTTATCTTTAGATTTATTATTTATATAAAGTTTTAGATTTATTATTTATATAAAGTTATCTTTAGATTTATTATTTATATAAAGTTTTAGATTTATTATTTCTATAAAGTTATCTTTAGATTTATTATTTATATAAAGTTTTAGATTTATTATTTCTATAAAGTTATCTTTAGATTTATTATTTATATAGTTTTAGATTTATTATTTATCTAAAGTTTTAGATTTATTATTTATATAAAGTTATCTTTAGATTTATTATTTATATAAAGTTTAAGATTTATTATTTATAAAGTTTTAGATTTATTATTTATATAAAGTTTTAGATTTATTATTTATATAAAGTTATCTTTAGATTTATTATTTATATAAAGTTTAAGATTTATTATTTATATAAAGTTTTAGATTTATTATTTATATAAAGTTTTAGATTTATTATTTATCTAAAGTTATCTTTAGATTTATTATTTATATAAAGTTTTAGATTTATTATTTATATAAAGTTTTAGATTTATTATTTATATAAAGTTATCTTTAGATTTATTATTTATATAAAGTTTTAGATTTATTATTTATCTAAAGTTATCTTTAGATTTATTATTTATATAAAGTTTTAGATTTATTATTTATATAAAGTTTTCTTTAGATTTATTATTTATATAAAGTTTAAGATTTATTATTTATATAAAGTTTTAGATTTATTATTTATATAAAGTTATCTTTAGATTTATTATTTATATAAAGTTTTAGATTTATTATTTATCTAAAGTTATCTTTAGATTTATTATTTATATAAAGTTTTAGATTTATTATTTATATAAAGTTTTAGATTTATTATTTATATAAAGTTATCTTTAGATTTATTATTTATATAAAGTTTTAGATTTATTATTTATATAAAGTTTTCTTTAGATTTATTATTTATATAAAGTTTAAGGTTTATTATTTATATAAAGTTTTAGATTTATTATTTATATAAAGTTATCTTTAGATTTATTATTTATATAAAGTTTTAGATTTATTATTTATATAAAGTTTTAGATTTATTATTTATCTAAAGTTATCTTTAGATTTATTATTTATATAAAGTTTTCTTTAGATTTATTATTTATATAAAGTTTAAGATTTATTATTTATATAAAGTTATCTTTAGATTTATTATTTATATAAAGTTTTAGATTTATTATTTATCTAAAGTTATCTTTAGATTTATTATTTATATAAAGTTTTCTTTAGATTTATTATTTATATAAAGTTTTAGATTTATTATTTATATAAAGTTTTAGATTTATTATTTATATAAAGTTATCTTTAGATTTATTATTTATATAAAGTTTTAGATTTATTATTTATATAAAGTTTAAGATTTATTATTTATATAAAGTTTTAGATTTATTATTTATATAAAGTTATCTTTAGATTTATTATTTATATAAAGTTTAAGATTTATTATTTATATAAAGTTTTAGATTTATTATTTATATAAAGTTTAAGATTTATTATTTATATAAAGTTTTAGATTTATTATTTATATAAAGTTATCTTTAGATTTATTATTTATATAAAGTTTTAGATTTATTATTTATCTAAAGTTATCTTTAGATTTATTATTTATATAAAGTTTAAGATTTATTATTTATATAAAGTTTTAGATTTATTATTTATATAAAGTTATCTTTAGATTTATTATTTATATAAAGTTTAAGATTTATTATTTATATAAAGTTTTAGATTTATTATTTATATAAAGTTATCTTTAGATTTATTATTTATATAAAGTTTAAGATTTATTATTTATATAAAGTTTAAGATTTATTATTTATATAAAGTTTTAGATTTATTATTTATATAAAGTTATCTTTAGATTTATTATTTATATAAAGTTTAAGATTTATTATTTATATAAAGTTTTAGATTTATTATTTATATAAAGTTTAAGATTTATTATTTATATAAAGTTTTAGATTTATTATTTATATAAAGTTATCTTTAGATTTATTATTTATATAAAGTTTTAGATTTATTATTTATATAAAGTTATCTTTAGATTTATTATTTATATAAAGTTTAAGATTTATTATTTATATAAAGTTATCTTTAGATTTATTATTTATATAAAGTTTTAGATTTATTATTTATATAAAGTTTTAGATTTATTATTTATATAAAGTTATCTTTAGATTTATTATTTATATAAAGTTTTAGATTTATTATTTATATAAAGTTATCTTTAGATTTATTATTTATATAAAGTTTTAGATTTATTATTTATATAAAGTTTTAGATTTATTATTTATATAAAGTTATCTTTACATTTATTATTTCTATAAAGTTTTAGATTTATTATTTCTTTAAGTTTTCTTTAAGGTCTGAAACATGAGACGTTTTAATGACAGCACGATGTTTTGTGTTTTTAGGATTCTTTATTCTTTATGAACACAGAGATCAAAAATATGTTTTTTTATAAACAAGTGCTGCAACTGTTCAAAGGTCGACTCGGAGGATGTTGAATAAACGTTGTGATGTTTCATTGGCCGTCCTCTGCCGGCTCGTCAGCTGACGCGGCAGGCTGCGGGTACTGGAAGCGAGCCGGGTCGTACAGATCATCTCTGGGGTCGTAGGGCATCGGGTGGTAGTACGGGTAAGGGTACAGCGCCACTTTCTTTGGGACGAGAGCGGGCGGCGCCGCCTCCTCCACAGGCTCCTCCTTCTTTTCTGCCTTCATGGGAGGCGGAGGTGGTGGGGGGGGAACCACAACCTTCCCCTTCATGGGCCTGGGGGGGTGGTCAATCAGGCAGTCAGGGTCCCAGTAGGGGTCGCAGTCATACTCCATGCCCTTGAAGGTGCGGATGGGCGCCGGGGGGGGCTTCTTGACGAGGACAGGAGGAGGGGGGGCGGACTTTATTGGAGGAGGTGGGGCAGACTTTATTGGAGGAGGTGGGGCAGACTTCATTGGAGGAGGGGGGGGCACTGCGACCGGCTCTGGTGCAGCTTTGTGCGGCGTGCAGTGGGGGTGGTGGCGGGGGTCGCAGAGCACGGGCACAGAGCCGGTGGGCATGTAGACGATGTGCGGTCTGCAGAGGGGGTCCTTCTTGTTGCACAGGTAGAGCACGTCAGCCTGAGAGATGATTGGAGGGGGGGGGGGAGGGGGGGGCTCAGTGGGCTTTGGGACCCCTTTCATGGGAGGGGGAGGGGGGGCCACTTTGCACTTCTTGTCCGTGGCGGGGTCACACATGATCACTGGAAGCCCCAGCTTGTTCTGGAAGGAGGAGGCGTCGGGGCCGTAGGTGTGCTCCAGGTACCTCATCTGCTGGTAGAGCATCCGCAGCTTGTCGATCTCGTACAGCTGAAAAAAAAACAGATAAACAAACATTCATAAACACTTTAATATGGGAGGGGGGGGAGGAGGAGGAGGGGGGTGGGGTATAATTATCATACTGCTGGATCTTTATGTCCTGATATTCAGAGCTTCATTCATTGAGGATTAAACTAACTTCAGTAACGTCTGAGTGAGAACCAGGAGAGTGAGTGCTGTCCTCCCCCCTTAGGGAGGTTTCCTACTGTCACTGCAAAATATGAGCCACAGCTTTGGTTTAAAGTTTGTCAGCCACCAGGGGGGCCCTTACTGGTCTGGGGCCCCCTTACTGGTCTGGGGCCCTGATCAGCTGCCTGATTATTAAAGTCAAACGCTCTCTCTGAGGTCAACTTATCATCACGCGTTAGACGCTGAGTCGTTGTAAAGTGTCTCACCCCCTCGGTGTGTCCGATGCTGCTGTAGTAGCGGTAATAAGCCTGGAAGTCCGGGTTTCCTCTGTACCACCTCGGGTCCACGTTACGCTTTGGTCTGGAGTGAGTCAGGAAGCCGTTCGCTTTCTCTGAGTCGATACTGAGATCACCGACAGGAACCATCTCTGAGACGAGAGATCAAACCGAGTCAACTTCAAAACAAGATAATAATAAAAAAGTGAAGTTAAAGAGGAGCTCTGAGTTCTAAACAAGATAATAATGTGGGTGGTAGTAGCTCAGTCTGTAGGGACTGGGGTTGGGAACCAGAGGGTCACTGGTTCAAGTCCTGGTGCAGACCAAATATAGAAGTTGGTCTGGTAGCTGGAGAGGTGCTAGATCACCTACTGAGCACCGCCAAGGTGCCCCTGAGCAAGGCACCAAACCCCCTCCCCACCATCAGCCCAGGAGCGCCTGCTGTGGGCCGCTCCATCACTCGGGCTTCCCTCCATTAGTGCATGTTCATAAGATCCTGTTTCTGCATGTGTGTAGGGGTTAGGGTTAGGGTACTTCAGCCTATGTGTGTGTTCATGACTTACAGAGTGTAAAAACTGAAATTTCCCCTTGCAGGGATCAATAAAAGTAAATCTTAATCTCTTTTTAAAAGTTTAAAGAGGAGCTCTGACTTCTAAACAAGATAATAATCTTAAAGTCAAAGTGAAGTTAAAGGAGAAGCTCTGACCTTCCTGCTGGAGGACGTTTAACAAAGATTTGGCCTCCAGCCGGCCTGAAGGAGACAACACATGAATAATGACACAAAGGGTTAAACAGGAAATGTTCGATGATGATGATTCTGTCATATCTTGATTTGTTTGATGAGAACTGACCTGGGAGGAACATCAGGCTGTACATCGCTCCCAGCAAACATAATGAAAAAATCATCGTGAACCTCTGCGTCCAGAAAGAAAAGGTTTAAATAATAAAGAACAGAAATAAAAGATTTAAAGAATAAAGAACAGAAATAAAAGATTGAAAGAATAAAGAACAGAAATAAGAGATTTAAAGAAGAAAGAACAGAAATAAGAGATTTAAAGAAGAAAGAACAGAAATAAAAGATTGAAAGAATAAAGAACAGAAATAAGAGATTTAAAGAAGAAAGAACAGAAATAAGAGATTTAAAGAATAAAGAACAGAAATAAAAGATTTAAAGAATAAAGAACAGAAATAAGAGATTTAAAGAATAAAGAACAGAAATAAAAGATTTAAAGAAGAAAGAACAGAAATAAGAGATTTAAAGAAGAAAGAACAGAAATAAGAGATTTAAAGAATAAAGAACAGAAATAAAAGATTTAAAGAATAAAGAACAGAAATAAGAGATTTAAAGAAGAAAGAACAGAAATAAGAGATTTAAAGAATAAAGAACAGAAATAAAAGATTTAAAGAATAAAGAACAGAAATAAGAGATTTAAAGAATAAAGAACAGAAATAAGAGATTTAAAGAAGAAAGAACAGAAATAAGAGATTTAAAGAAGAAAGAACAGAAATAAGATTTAAAGAAGAAAGAACAGAAATAAGAGATTTAAAGAATAAAGAACAGAAATAAAAGATTTAAAGAAGAAAGAACAGAAATAAGAGATTTAAAGAATAAAGAACAGAAATAAGAGATTTAAAGAAGAAAGAACAGAAATAAGAGATTTAAAGAAGAAAGAACAGAAATAAGGGATTTAAAGAATAAAGAACAGAAATAAGAGATTTAAAGAAGAAAGAACAGAAATAAGAGATTTAAAGAAGAAAGAACAGAAATAAGAGATTTAAAGAATAAAGAACAGAAATAAGAGATTTAAAGAAGAAAGAACAGAAATAAGATTTAAAGAATAAAGAACAGAAATAAGAGATTTAAAGAAGAAAGAACAGAAATAAGAGATTTAAAGAATAAAGAACAGATATAAAAGATTTAAAGAATAAAGAACAGAAATAAGAGATTTAAAGAATAAAGA
>NC_083621.1:37500-92500 GCF_963584025.1 Labrus mixtus | reverse complement strand
AGCGTCGCACATCAAAGGTTAAAACACGCCCACTCACTGCGAGGCGCCAGGCGGTCGATGTAGGACAGCAGCTGCGACTTGGCGACTCCCGGGTCTCCCATCAGACAGATGTTGATGTTTCCTTAAAGACCAAACAGGAAGTTACAAGTCGGCGTGCTCACGCCTCCGTCAGCGGGACATTCGTTAAAGTCGGCGCTCACCTCTGATCTTCATGCCTTTGGGCGCCTGTTCCACGCCGCCAACCAGCAGCAGGAGCAGAGCCTTCTTCACGTCTTCATGCCCGTAGATCTCGGGCGCTATGGAGCCGGCGAGCTTCTCGTAAAATCCTTCTTCTGCGACAGACGAGAAAAACAAAATCACATCATCTAAATGTAGAAACACGAGAAGGAGGCGTGGCCAACAGATCCACCTCACATCACCCAAGTTAGACACTCCCGTTACTGCCGCCATGTTTGTTTTTCTAAAACGTCTCTCGGATGAGGAGGCGCAGGAAGTCGCAACAGCTTCCTGTTCTCTTTCAGAGTTCATCCTGGTTTCTGAAGTCACACCTGATGTTTACATAAAACCAGAGC
Source organism: Labrus mixtus (assembly GCF_963584025.1). Taxonomy (NCBI): domain Eukaryota; kingdom Metazoa; phylum Chordata; class Actinopteri; order Labriformes; family Labridae; genus Labrus; species Labrus mixtus. Next base: position 91,928 of record NC_083621.1, on the reverse strand, counting down.
CGGGACGCTCAGGTGTGAACACGGTCAGTGTCGTCACAGGTAAATAAACGCCAACAGGAAGTCACACCTGTGATGCTGCGCAGCTCGTCGTCACTCAGGTCGTCGTTGCCGAGCTCGTCGTCCTCCGACTTGTTCATGAGCGTGATGCTGTGAGCCTCGAGGTACGTTTCAGACAGAAGACCCTGAAGGCAGCACGACAACATTTAGATGATGCATTCAAAGACCGGATGAATCATGGGAAATTAAAGCTTTGTGACTGACCTGAACGGCCTGTGAGAATCCTGAGCGCAGCAGAGGGAGGAAGACCCCGGTGATGGCCACGTGGTCACCGGGCTGGGCCAGCCGCGTGTTCTCGCCGCGGGCGTACACCGACATGCTCCGTGGGATGTTTCCAACGGGCACCTGGTCGCTCTGCAGGGCGACAGAAGGAGGTCGTGAGGAGAGACAGTCGTAGAGGTCAAAGGTCATAGAGTTAGAAAGGCTTCCTCACGTGTTCCTGGATTCGCAGCTCCTGGAACTTGACGAACTTGGAGCCTCGGGTCTGCAGGTAGAGGCGACCTCCGGACTTGTTGGTGACGCAGTCTTGGCTGGGACACATGATGAGGGGCATGAAGGAGGGGGACTGGATCTACAGGACCACAAAGAGGACTGTAAGAGGGGCAGGTGATAAACGGGTTCCTTCAGGGTCAAAGCGGTTTGATCCGGTCTTACTGGTTGGTAGGTCTCCGCACCGCACTGGTCACACGTGTACGTAGCAACCGCCATCATGGGTTTGACCTCAGTGGCCCGGGTCACTATTCCTCGAACCGTCACCAGATTCCCGATGCTGTCTGCTCGCACGTCACGCACCACTTTGGGTTTGGTGGTGCTGGGCGGCTTGAAGTAAAGCTCGCTGTGGACGCAAGGCGAGGAGCGTGAGGACAGCGCTGAAGCTTTTAATAACACAACAATCTGACTCCACTTACAATCTCCTCATGAGCTCAGGCGGGTATTGGTTGCGAGCATCTCTGGTGTCTGCGGGGTCGCGACCCCTCTGCTCCATCATCAGCCTGTGCTCGATGTACACGTCCAAAGAATCCTTCGCCACGATCTGAGAAAGGAAACAAAGCGTTACTGATGGCGCTCTCATCTTTCAATCCATCCAATCAATATTTATACTGCTTTTCCTGATCGTGTCATTGGGCGAGAGGTGGGGTTACACCCTGGACCAGCCAATCACAGAGCTGACATGTAGAGACAGACAACCAGCCAATCACAGAGCAGACACAGAGACAGACAACCAGCCAATCACAGAGCTGACAGAGACAGACAACCAGCCAATCACAGAGACAGACAACCAGCCAATCACAGAGACAGACAACCAGCCAATCACAGAGCTGACATGTAGAGACAGACAACCAGCCAATCACAGAGCAGACATGTAGAGACAGACAACCAGCCAATCACAGAGCTGACATATAGAGACAGACAACCAGCCAATCACAGAGCTGACATATAGAGACAGACAACCAGCCAATCACAGAGCTGACATGTAGAGACAGACAACCAGCCAATCACAGAGCTGACACAGAGACAGACAACCAGCCAATCACAGAGCAGACATATAGAGACAGACAACCAGCCAATCACAGAGCTGACATATAGAGACAGACAACCAGCCAATCACAGAGCTGACACATAGAGACAGACAACCAGCCAATCACAGAGCTGACATGTAGAGACAGACAACCAGCCAATCACAGAGCTGACACAGAGACAGACAACCAGCCAATCACAGAGCAGACATATAGAGACAGACAACCAGCCAATCACAGAGCTGACATATAGAGACAGACAACCAGCCAATCACAGAGCTGACACATAGAGACAGACAACCAGCCAATCACAGAGCAGACATATAGAGACAGACAACCAGCCAATCACAGAGCTGACACATAGAGACAGACAACCAGCCAATCACAGAGCTGACATATAGAGACAGACAACCAGCCAATCACAGAGCTGACATATAGAGACAGACAACCAGCCAATCACAGAGCAGACATATAGAGACAGACAACCAGCCAATCACAGAGCTGACACAGAGACAGACAACCAGCCAATCACAGAGCAGACATATAGAGACAGACAACCAGCCAATCACAGAGCAGACATATAGAGACAGACAACCAGCCAATCACAGAGCTGACATATAGAGACAGACAACCAGCCAATCACAGAGCAGACATGTAGAGACAGACAACCAGCCAATTACAGAGCTGACATATAGAGACAGACAACCAGCCAATCACAGAGCAGACATATAGAGACAGACAACCAGCCAATCACAAAGCAGACATATAGAGACAGACAACCAGCCAATCACAGAGCAGACATATAGAGACAGACAACCAGCCAATCACAGAGCAGACATGTAGAGACAGACAACCAGCCAATCACAGAGCTGACATATAGAGACAGACAACCAGCCAATCACAGAGCAGACATATAGAGACAGACAACCAGCCAATCACAGAGCTGACATATAGAGACAGACAACCAGCCAATCACAGAGCTGACACGTAGAGACAGACAACCAGCCAATCACAGAGCTGACATATAGACAACCAGGTGCTCGTGCACTGTGATTAAAAGCGCTGCACGTGTCTCGTCTCCATGACAACAGCCGCTGCTCTGCTATGAGCGTCAGACTCAAACTCAAATGATGAGCGTGATAAAAATGACGACCTCATTATCCCGGCTCCGATCAGAAACGGAGCGAGGAGGAAGTTGGTACTCGATCGCTCTGCTACGATTGGCTTGTTGAATAGAGCGCCAGTGACGTCACAGCGCCGTTGTGAAAAGTTGATGTTTAAGTTGAAGTGACAACAGAAGGACGCCGGGCGCTGTGCGTGCAGATTCAAACGCTCTCTGCTCGTTGGGTTAGTGGTACATACAGCGACATGAATAAAGGTTAAAGGTCGGGAACGTACGTCTCTTTCTTTGTATTCTGGTAGCAGCTCGTGGATGGCGTCGGCGAACAGACCCGTGTAGCGCTTTGCGTTCTCACAGACGCTCTCCACCAGATCGGGATCCTCCTCGGCGACATCATCCAAATCCACACAGATGGACACCTGCTCCCTGTGGGCGAGCGCCACCTGCAGACAAATCAGGGGACGAGTCATTTCAATCACAGAGACGACGGCGGCGGTTTGGACAACTTTACAAAGACGAGCGAACGCATCACCTCGAAACGGCGAGAAACAGGAAGTACTATTTGTAAAACCAATGGGCGTTTAAGAGCCTTCACGAAACGTTAAAGTCTTCAAGGTGTAAACAATAAAGTCTTCAAGGTGTAAACTTTTAAAGTCTTCAAGGTGTAAACAATAAAGTCTTCAAGGTGTAAACGTTAAAGTCTTCAAGGTGTAAACGTTAAAGTCTTCAAGGTGTAAACAATAAAGTCTTCAAGGTGTAAACTTTTAAAGTCTTCAAGGTGTAAACGTTAAAGTCTTCAAGGTGTAAACGTTAAAGTCTTCAAGGTGTAAACGTTAAAGTCTTCAAGGTGTAAACGTTAAAGTCTTCAAGGTGTAAACAATAAAGTCTTCAAGGTGTAAACAATAAAGTCTTCAAGGTGTAAACGTTAAAGTCTTCAAGGTGTAAACGTTAAAGTCTTCAAGGTGTAAACGTTAAAGTATTCAAGGTGTAAAGTCTTCAAGGTGTAAACATTAAAGTCTTCAAGGTGTAAACGTTAAAGTCTTCAAGGTGTAAACATTAAAGTCTTCAAGGTGTAAACATTAAAGTCTTCAAGGTGTAAACGTTAAAGTCTTCAAGGTGTAAACGTTAAAGTCTTCAAGGTGTAAACAATAAAGTCTTCAAGGTGTAAACAATAAAGTCTTCAAGGTGTAAACGTTAAAGTTTCAGCTCCAGCTGTGAACACAAACCGTTTTCTCGTCCTACTTACAAGCTGAGCTCCGTATTTAAACGCCTTCTTCCCGTTGTCGTCCTCAGAGTAAAACTCCTGCAGGAATCTTTTGCATTTGTCTGTTAAAGAAAAGAAACAAAGAACAGAGTCAACATGATTTCACTGCAGAAACACACGCAGGTCGTACACCGGAGACACAAGGATTCGAACCCTCGGCGGCTGTAATGTGGACTACAGCCTCCGTACACGGGGGTGCACGACATAACCACCAAACTATTCAACGCCTGAATACATTAGAATCAGCTGACAGGTCCGCTCACGCTCTGAGATAATAAACATGAGAACATATTAACAGGTGACACGAGGTAAAGCGTGTTTACATGAACCGGGTGATCTGTGGAGACTGCAGACATCCAAAACAAGCTTACTGCTAATATCTCACACTGATTGAAATAAACTTTAGTTTCAGACACATTGAGGCCGGGGTGAGATGTGTACGGTGTGTACGGCGTGTACAGCCAGGTGAGCGTGTATTAACCAGGCTGGACGTGCGACACCTGGGCGAGAGAGGAAGAGAATCTGAAAGTTTGTTAGTTTTAGCATGCAGCACATGTGGAACTGGATAATATCACGTAGCTTAAAATAAAGGCAGAATGCTCCGATCTATTTGATTCTGATTATAAGACATTTCAGGGGACCTCAATTGAATTCCATGCGACCCTGTTTGGGGTCGGGACCTCAAGGTTGACACAGCGCCAGGCAGACCTGATTGCAAACGTGTCGATAATTTTCATGTTATTTTATGCAAGCGTGATTTTCTTCATTGTTTAAATGACTATATTGTGTAGTGTATATTTTGTGGTGATAATAAAGCCTATAGAATAGAATTGATACTTTCCACTGTTAGAAATGAAGTAATAATCAGTCTTTATGTAAATGTAGACCACCAGCAGGAAACACCCGGTGACAGTATTAATGTCCACACTGTGTGCAGTGTAAGGATCTGATTTATCTTTGTGTTTATCACTCATGTGTAAGGGAGAGTTTAAAAGCTGTTGAATGTTCATCAACAACAGGAGCAGATCTGTTTGTTGAGTAACATGGCACCTCACTGCAGCCTCACCCTGTGATGCTCCATGAAGCCTCTCCATGTTTACAAGTTTAGAAAGAGAAGAAGAAACCGCCGTTACGCAGCAGATCACTTCAGTGTCCATCTTTTATTTTTATTTCACTTCAGAGAGTCAGAACTATCCTCATTATGGATTTTAATACAACAAGAAGTGAGACTAGTCCGAGCTGTTTAAAAAGTTAACTTACTTTGACGCCGAAGAAGAAACGCCTCAGCTCTCCTGTCTCTGTTTAAACCATGTTTTTGTAAACAAAGCAGCACATGGCTTTGTGCCTCGTCACTTTCAGATCCCTCCGCGAGTGTTCCGCGTTACTTTCAGATCCCTCCGCTTTTTAAAAAAAAATAATCCTCTGCTGTTTACAACAACGCGGGCAGCCATCTTGCTCACGTTAGCTCTTTCTAAAGTCAACGATGTTTCGATTTATTTTAATGTAATAATCACTCAACGGTCGATGATTTCCGACGGTGGAGACGTTGACGTTTAAACGTCATCACGTAGCGGTTGATTATTTCTGTCGACGTTAAGCCGTGTCCGGTCATATTTAACGTTTAGTAAAAAGGTTTAAACAAAGTTATTAGTTAAGAAAACAGAGATGGAGAGTTAAAGAAAGGCCGCCGTCCTTTTACTGAGCTGTAACATATATAACCCAGCCTATACACACACACATATATATATATATAACACAGGTGTTAGACCGAGAAATGCACCCCACCAAAGTGTTTGAAAACTAAATGTCACATCTGTGATGACAAAGTATGTTTCTAATGAGAAACGTGCTCAAACTAGGATCAATATTGGAGAGAGGTTAGAACAGTTTACAGACAGAGCTGGATAAACACTGACTCCAATATTTTGAATGTGGGCTGCAGTACACATTTTAAACACTAGGTGTCAGTTGGCTGCTTTAAGAGAAGGAGGGGAACTATAATATACTTTTTAAACTTGTTCATAGAAAAGATTATAATCAACACACTGTGGATCTTAAACCCATACACGAACCAAACATGAGGAGCACCCTATGGGAGCACCCTATGGGAGCACCTGGCTCTTCTGTTTCAGTGTCATGTTTTTATTTCCTCACAGACAAAGAGTGCTGCTTAGCCGTGGACAGAGGCCCTGTATGTAATGACTACATGTATTTTACTAGATCATTAAATGTGTAAAAATATCATTTTTAATGCCCTATACTAAATGTGATGCTTGTTTATAGACTGTAGAGCTTGATTATGTTTATCTGTATACACCAGTTATTGTTTTTTTTCCTTGTATGTGGTTACAGGTCCAGGAAGTCATTTTCAAAATAAAACCTTCATTTGAAGAAATGCAGCTGTTGAAGAAATCTCCATAAAATAATTTTATTTAACTTAAAGAGAAAACCGTGCACCTTATTAAAAGTAATGTATTTATATAGTAACAGTGACATTATTCCTCTAAGACATGTGGTCGCGCCTGCTCCTTTGTTTAAACGGACACATCCGGGTCATTGAGCAGTCACAAGCTGCTGAACCCATCTGGATCCCAACAAGTTCTACCAAAGTTCAGGAAACGTTTTGAGAACGAAATTAACTAAAATACGCGCAAAGTAAGATCGTAAAACAAAAAGAGCATTTAGTGGAGGTAAACGGAGAGCATGGACGATTAACTAAAACACAATAAAGAATATTATTTTAAATTAGATAAGCTCGATTTAGATCAAGTGCAATCAAAAGCACACTAGCAAGAATACACAAACGTATTTAAGAGAAAACTCGTTTAAAGTTTAAAGCTCAGAAATGTGGGTAACCTGTTGCTCCGGTGTTATGTCGAATAATGCTACCATGCGGTTCTGTGCAGCATTACATGTCTACAGAGACATGGTTCCACTAAAACCTTAAATAAAAGTATAGTTTCATAACATGCTCCATGTTACCTGTAAGGGCAGGTGAGGCGACTGGAGTTGTTTAAACGTGATTCTCTACTGGGAGAATTACCTGTTAGGAGATTATTGTTCTGAAATCTCTGGAGCACGAACACCACTCGACATAACACCTCTTTTGTAAAAAGTGGACCCGTACCTTTCTCTGCTGCGTAATCCTTACGAGCCATAGCTGCTCACGTCAAGTTACACTTTTAGTTTCACCGGGAAATATCCACGCACTTTAAATTCACGGTTTTAACGTTTCACCGGGAAATATCCACGCACTTTAAATTCACGGTTTAACGTTTCACCGGAGAACAGCTCGTGCTTCTCTCTCAAATCGCGCTGCAAAGAAGTGGCGCGAGTCTGACGTCTACACCAGCCAATCAGGTCGCTTCTCACATCAGATAGAGGCGGGACTTTGTTGTGGCGCGAAACTTGTGGGGCCATTGAGCGTCACGTGACTCCTCAAACTTCCGCCCTGTTAGTCAGAATTGGCGCGAAAGGCAGCGATAGGATTTCATTCAGCTGAGTGACGAAGGAAACTCCCACGCGACGATCATTTACATGTTTAATTTCACTTTTTAGGTTTAATGAGAAGTTTTATAAACTTGCGAACACTTATTTGATCCCCTAAAGCAAAAACAATGTTTACACAATAACATAAATAAACTGTGAAAATACTAAATATTCCCACATTTATCAGTGGAAAATTATAAGTACGGAACCCCGGACGCCCCAAAAAGCGCACATATTAACTCGTGTTTGTGTTAATGTTGGCGATGGAAGTATTTGTGATAATTGTGAAATAATATATATTATTTTATCACACTTTGCTCACTATTGTTTATTTTATTTTCTATGTCCTTACTCTGAAACTCAGATCTGAAACGACTTTTATAAAACCTGTTCCAGTGGTTTAAGTGGGTAGTGGAGGTCATCTCCAGTCTGAAATTTACAGGGGGGTCCTCTAAAAAGCATCTGACATCAACAACATATTTTTGTTTTGTTATGTCTCCCCAATAATTATGGCTAGACAAGCATCATTCAGTCATTTACTATCATATGAGTGAGTGTTGTCAGATGGGGGCTACTTAAGGGGGTTTCTTACTGTCATTGCAAACTTTGCACATTTTGTGCCACTGCTGTTTTAAAGCTTGTCAACCCTTGGGGGTCTACTATTGGACTGGGGCCCCAAGCAGTTGCCTGCCTTTCCTGTTGACAAGCAGCGCCCACTGGCGATTCTAGTCTGGTAGGGCGGACTCTGGATTTTAAAGACCACCACTCAGAGGCTATTTCTCCACGTCATGACTGAGATCAGAAGGAAAACTCCTCTTTCTAAAAGAACAAAGAACTCCAATTCATTTGTAGTTTGACTTTTATCACCCGGTTACGGACGCAACCTCCCCGGTGTTACGGTCTAAGTGAAGGACACGCCCCCTGCACACAAGATGATTTTTTTATGGTCTTGTCTCGGAGCACTCTGGACTCGGGTATGTCATGGTTGACTACAACACTAGTTTTAAAACATTTGAAGCATTAAGCTCAATAAATCATCTTTTATTCAACAAGTGTACCAAATGACGTGCCGTCAACATCGGTGCTACAGCGACATGAAAACACAGGAGGAGAGGCTTTTATTTTCTGCTGTACACAGAAAAGAACTTTGAATATTTGGTACATTTAATTTTCAAAACATAAACAAAACAAACAATTATACACAAAAACCATAATGGTTCATCTCTCCTCCCCAAACAAAACTAATGACGGACAGCTTTAGGAGAACTCAAACGTAGTGAAACCACCGAAGACGCAGTGATCTTGTAGAGACGGAGTTGTAAAAAAGAACTGTGGGTCCAGGTCTCTGGTGTCCTCAGTCAAAGAGCTCATCCAGGACGCTGGCTGGGGTGTAACGTGTTGAGGGCTGCAGAAGAAAAACAGGATTAAAAAGTTGAATCTTTCAAGGCGTGCAGCATTTAATCTCCTCTTCTTCTTCAGTTTAAGTAAGTGTCAGAGCTCCTCTTCAACATGTGTGTGAAGTTTCTTGTTCTAAATCCACTCTGATCCTGTATTTGATCATGTCTATAAACCCCTCTATTTCAGCCCTGCTCAGAACAGGCTGTTTCTGTGTCTGTACCTTTAAATATGTAAATGAGCGGTGTCTGACCACGCCCCCTCTCGGTCTTCCTCTCTCCATGTCCTATTGTTTACGATGAGAAGGCAGACCGTCACTGTCTGTGTCTCGTGTCCGCACGGAGCTCGGGAAAAGAGCGTTTAGTTTTGCTGCTCCCACCGCACAGAACTTTCTCCAAAATGACTTGAAAATGGCGGAGCTCATTTCGCTTGAAGCCTTTGGTCTTAAAAGATAAAATACGCGAGACAGTTGGACAGTGCCTGTGTTTCTGAATTGTAATCCGTGATCAAGATTCGGCACTTTATCTGTACATCAATTTGCACATTGTAAATTGTTGTTCTCTCCTAACTTATTGTTTGTAAACTGTCTCTTCATCATGAAATGCTTTTTATGACATGTGCTGCTGCCTTCTTGGCCAGGTCACCCTGTGAAAGAGATCCTGATCTCAATGGGTTATTTAACTGGTTAAATAAAAATAAAAATGACTCAGAGGGCAGAACAAACACCTAGCTGTGGGAGTGTCACCCACCTGGGGGAGGGGCTACTGCCCTTTGTGATGTCATGAAGGGAAAATCTCCAAACGGCCTGTTTGAGCACACATTTTCTGAAAAGTGGAGCAGGCAGAAGACGGAGAGGATGGACTTTTCTCATCATTGGGGGGTTTGTAGACAGACTAGGGACACTCACACTGTCCGATCAAACATTAACTGATGAGTTCCAGCAGGAAACACTGGACTCTGTTACCATAGAAACCGCAGTGTTTCCCCTAGGTTTACAGCTTTGGGGGGGGTGGGGAGGTGGGGAGTTGCGGGCAGACGGACGCCGACACAAACACTTGGTGTTCATGCGTTACTTTTAATGACAGCTGTCCTGTTCTATCAGAAAGGTATCCTTAAATGACTTCTTTCCGACTCTATCCACTATCCCATCTTTACAATAAAGGATAAAGGCACAAAAAGCCCAAAAATAAATCTAAAAACTAAATAATAATAATAGATAGATTTTTTAATTAACTTGACCTTCAAGGGGGGCAGGGGGCACCCCCCTAATATAATGGTAGGGGATACACTGAACCGTATACCTGATGTAAATGAGTGATTAATTGGTCTAACAGGTCATGACCATCACGTGCACTTTGTTCCTTTACCAGCGTGTATCCAGACTCCTGGTCAGAGTCACTTTCATAACCTTCGATCTCGACTTGTTCTTCATCTTCATCCTCGATTAGAGAAAGTCTGGGGGCGGGGCGGACACACAGACACACAAAAGAAAAAAAGATATTAATGGCCGTCAAAGCTCTTTTAATGTTGCGTTATTAATAGAGGGTTTGCATTGATGTCACTTCTCCAACAGGCCGCGCCCCCTCAAGCGGGTCAAAGCAGAGCATGAAGACGCACAGGAGCCCGGTTTGTCAGTGATGGATGTGAAGCTGAATAAACTTTGTAGTCGGGGTGTAGAGATCTAGATGTTTTCCATATTTCAGAGATTTATTTACTTTAGCTTTCTGTGTGATGACCTCTGACTGTTTCAGAGCGCCTCCTGTTGCCTTGCATCTCTCCCCACTCAGGTTGCATTCGGGCAGTAAGGGGTGGAGCCAGGTAAAACACTTAGCTGCTGAGTTATCATCGTTCTTTTCCCTTTCTACTGATCTGATAATATTTAAGCTCTTCATTTTCCCAGAAACAAACAAATGGTTAAAAAAGGAGGAGGAGGAATGAAGGGGGTTCAGATTATATTCATCACAGACTGAATGTTTGCAGGCTCTGCGATGTGTCTGTGCTACTGTAACTGCACTGCTTCACCAACGTAACGTTAGGAATCCTAAAGTTTCTACCTGAGGATCCGTCCTGCCCACAGAGACGTTTACTGCTCGACTGTACAAGCTTTCTGCCACTCGGTGTAGTGACTCCGCCCACCCTGACATCACGTGCGTACCCTCCACATGAGTAGTGAACATTGTGCCCCCCCACCAGTCTTACAATGTGAGGTGGGAGTCCAGGTCTTGGTGATCTACAGAGGGGCCGGTCTGGCTGGAGGAGAGCTGGCGTCCTTTTGTGGGCTTCACCTTCAGCATGTGAGACCTGCTGAACAGCAGAAGGTATATTATTAAAGCTACTCCCCCCCCTTCAACAAATTCATCTTTATCTCTCAACAGAAAAGAACTATGACAGCAGGACCTCTAAAAGGTCTATCATGTTTCTGCAGCATGTGCACAGACGGTTGTTGGCTTTGAAATGGACAGAAAGTAATTGACCCGTGGAAACCTTCAGCATGTGACACACGACTGGCAGGAATAACTCCAAATAAGAGATGGTAAATACTGACACACTGACATGATGATAAAAGCTCCACCTACCCTGAAGAGAACTCATCCTCAGACTCGGGCTCAGTTAAGCCGCTGCTGACGTCGGGCTCGGTGGCTCTGGGCTTCCTGGAGGCGGGCTGCTTCGCTGGTTGTCTCTGGGCGGTGGAGGTGAGGATGGGGGGGGGCAGGCTGCTGCTGCTGTCCAACCAGGATCCTCTGACTGTGCTGGACGCAGAACCTGGAGGAGACAGAAGGATAACAACGGTTCAACATTGTAAGAGATCAAAGTCACACTGATGAGAGGCAGAGGTTTACTCAAAACAAGACGCACTTTTAATACCTATTATTTCTTCGAAAAAGTTGGCTGCGTCTTGACACCGGTGCGACCAAGATACCAGAATAAAATGCTGACACACGCGGCGTCATTACCCAGAGTTCAGCTGCCACCATCACAAACTGAACCCGACATGACACGATTGAAAATTCATCCCCGTTCATTGTGTATTGAAAGCTGTGCAGGACGAGGCTGTGCTCCTACTTCACATCTTTTCTCCCTCCCTCATGCATGTAAAGTAAACGTGGCATATTGTTGAGTAAATAAACCTGGGGAGCGCTCTTTTGATTAAAGACTCCTCAGTCTTTAGGCAGCGCGACTCATGGGCTGTCGGTATTTCAAACCTTTCACCGTAGGCTGAAATATCGTACTGTAGCTGGTAGGAGTGCAAACCCTACATCGCAAAATCAGATGGTACTAAAACAGCGACACAGCTGTACACACACTGCACGTTGTAGACTTCACTGAACACGAGAGAAATCATCACACACAAAGACAGTTTAAACCTTTTTTCTTTCTGGGGGACCTTCAAAAACAGAGTGCGTCTTATATTCAGTATTTTACCTTTATGCAAGCTTTTCATCTGTTTTGTTTTAACTTTTGTAAAACTCTCATGCTTTTACTCCCGATTGTTTGAAGCACGTTGACCTGCGTCTGTGTTTGCAGCACTCCAGGTGGGCGGTTTCAGGGCAGGTGTGCAGTGAATAGCGGAGGCGACTGTCTGCACGGTGTCTCCCTCACTTGCTGACCCTTTTTATAGTCTCTATCCACATAAGATCGCCATCCGGGATCAATAAAACCAGTGGAGAGTCTCCTTTTTCGCCGCTCTCCTCGCATCCGTGTTGTAGTATAAAGTCTCTGACACCCGCTCAGTGTCTTTGATACGCTGCATGTCATCAACGAGGCTCACAGCAGACCCGTGAGATATCTACAACACTTACTGCTGCTGGGTAATGTCAAAAAAAGAAGCAGGTAGAGACGAGGGAGGAGGTGGGGCAGGACAGGCTGAGTGTAAGATGAGAGGGATAAGTGTATGCATGTGTGTGTGGATAATAGAACTGAAGGGAAGCCAGGGGAGCACACTGTAACCATCTGTCTGTCTCACCCTGAGGAGCAATCCTCCTGCGTTTAGTGGCAGGAGTATCGAGTGAAGACGCACCCTCGCCTTCCTCCTCCTGCTCTACAGCTTTAGAGGAGCGGCCCTCCAAGGAACGCTGATACATTTTGACTGACGTCCAGGAGAGGGCAGCATCGGGACACTCAGATTGAAGAATCCCAACCCTGGAAGGAGACAGTGCAGTGGCAGAGAGGCAAGGACAAAGACAGAGAAAGCTTTGTTAATATTCAGCTCATAATTTAATTCTAAATGAAGCAGAGTAACATTAAGAGGATCAGAATGAACATGATGTCCTGTGGAAGAGAGAGTTTGTGCGATTCACAGAATTTTGACTCACTTTTCTTTTAAACACTCATCAAACCAACATTAAAATAGCTGGTGATTAAAAGTGTAAATGGACTTGATCTTGTATATTTCTGTTCTAGTCCTCAGACTACTCAAAGCGCTTTTACACCGCAGGTCACACCTACACATTCACACACTTATGGTAGAGGCCGCTGTGTGAAGAGTCCATCCGTATTAACTCATCCATTCATACACATTCACACACTGATGGTAGAGGCTGCTGAGTGAAGAGTCCATCCGTATTAACTCATCCATTCATACACATTCACACACTGATGGTAGAGGCTGCTGAGTAAAGAGTCCATCAGTATTAACTCATCCATTCATACACATTCACACACCGCAGATGAAGCAGTGGGAGCAACTTGGGGTTAAGTGTCTTGCCCAAGGACAAATTGAACATGTGGCTGCAGTAGCTGGGGATCTAACACTTGGGTACAATAAAGATTTTCCAAACCCCGACCTTCCGGTTGAAAGACGACCGACTCTACCACTGCTTTTATCTCTGAAGAACTAGAAGAAAAATCATGTTTCCATTAATTAATCAATTTGTCGTTGTAGCTCTGGGTGAGGTCATTGTTTATGAGCAGAGAATAAAATATTGTTTAATAAGTACTGAGATTCAGGTGAAAGAACAACTAAACACATAAAGCCATATTGAACATGTTCTCTGTGTTTGAGTTTCTCACAGCTGGGCGCGGTCCTGCTGCAGCAACTTGAAACTAAACTCGCTGAGAATTTCCAAGAAGGTCACATTCGGGTGCTGCTCTTCCACATCTTGCGGGTCTCGAAATGCAAAACGTATGCCATCCCTACGAACAAAACAAACAAAAAAAATGCTTACTTAGCGGATTATTACGGAAGAACAAAAACGAAAAGGAAGAGTCAGCGCTGTGGCTGCATCCAAAGCTAATCAGACGGAACCCGTCTGTCATTGTTTGTCAGAGACAGGTGTGTTCCTTACATGTGCAGGGCCACCAGTGGTTTGCGGACACGATGAAGATCAATGCCAAAGCTCATGGCGAGCCTCTTAGCCAAGTCTCTAATCTCGCCGAGATCCCTCCTGCTGTGGTCCTCCGTCAGCATCTCGGAGAACAGCTGAGCACACAAACATGACTTTACACCAAATGGATGCAATGTAAACAATCCTACAGGTGAGGGCTGACTGTTCCCCCCTGGTTTCCTGGAAGGTAAAAAATACTGTCAGGAAATCAGATGCTTCTTATTGTGTCGAGTGTGTAAATATATACGGACGTTTCTTAGACTTAAAGCATCCACAGGAGTGAAATTAATCAGCTTATTTTGCTCGTTTGGATCATTTCTCAGGACTGTGTGGGCGTCACAGCTCACGTTTTGATTGACATATGCCAATCAAAATCCCACCTCCCCCTATACATAGTGTATTCCAACCATCTGATTGGCTGCTCAAAGCATGCTGGATATCTAGCCTCAGGAGCAGACAGCAGCGCCACTTATTAACATATTTTCTCCCTCGTTCTGTCAAAATCCTCCAAAGGAAACGTTGATATACTGTTTGGAAAATTAACTTTGTGGAGTGTTGCTTTGTTTGAAAAGAAACCTCAAGTTGAGACAAAAGCAGAGCTGAATGGTGCAACTCTAGCCTGACTGTTGCCTTACACCGCTCAGGGTGCAAGAGGAAGTCGTTTGGCAAAGCTTCAGGGCTTTCCGGGCAAAACTGGTTAACATATCTTGGGGGAAATGAGCGCAGCATATATACAGGATTGCACAACCCTGTTTCTCCAAACCCAGCGCAAGACAATCTGTCAACTTCACCGGAGGATGTGCAGCCAGGAACGGCACGCATGGAGGAGCAAAGAGTAGAGGGACACAGAGGGAGAAAGGAAATGTTGGGAGGAGAGAGCAGGGGATGACATGCAGCAAAGGGTAGAGGTCGGATTTGAACCCACAGCCACTGCGACAAGGGCTTTTGCCTCTGTACATGGGGTGTGGTGCATACCCGCTAGGCTATGCGGCACCCCTCAAAGCTGTTTTAAAATTAGTGAATATTAAGTAACTATGATCAATCGAAAAACATGCAGATCGCTATCATCATCATTTATTACATTTATACAAACGAGCAGTTAAAGACATTTCATGTGCTTGTACAGTTATCAGACAGATCAGAGTAGGTGAGGTGCACACCTGCTGCAGACTCAGGCAGACGGTCTTGGCGCTCATGATGGGACTGATGAGTTTGCTCTTGCTCACAGTCTCTTTAATTATGTCTCCAAAGTCTTTGAAGTACTGCAGAAAACCAGAACAAGACTTAAAGTTAGGATCATTAGTTCATGTAATGAACGAGGCGCTGTCTCGATGTCTAAAAGTGTAAAATAAATCTCCTTTTAGTCATCCGAGCTGCTTTTAACCACAGTTCCCTGTGACTCATCTTTAGCACCTCGCTGCTTTTCAGACGCTCACCCTCCTCCGATCTCTTACACATCTTCTCTTATTCCTCCTGTTTTAACCCAATTAAATCCTTGAAGCGACGAGGCTTCAACACAACTCTTAATTTTACAATCTCTAAACTTCCTACTTGAACACATTGCACTTCACACGTGTAATCACTTTGTAGGGACCCCACAGTGATCTCACATCACACATCAGAACTACCCCAAAGATCAGACTACAACCAGCTCACTTTACACACACACACACGTTCAGAGAGAGTCAGGGTTCTGGTCAGTGTGGAGGGAACAGCTCTGGGCTTGTTGGAGGCGACACAAACTACAGTTCCTCTATATATTCCACTTTATTTAATGCCAGACTGATAAAACTCAGCTATCCTTTAAAGCCCTTTCCTCTATCGCAAACCTTGCTGTAGTGCTTGAAGACATCGGTGGCTGCGCTGAGGTCCAGCACGCCGTAGACGACCAGCTTACAGTAGCCTGCCAGCTGGTTGCGTTTCCTCTGGAGAAGAGTGATCCTCATCTCCTCGTCACCCTCGTCTAAAGGAGGAGAGAAAGATGGAGAAAGGGGATAGTGAGACTTGACTTTCGTTAATCGAAAAGATGCCGACTGGAGAGGCAGAGAGAACATTTGGAGGTGTTTATAAGATGCAGGAAAAACTGAACGCTGCGAAGAAAGGCTGGTATATATGACTTGGGAATTGGCAGTGCATTGTGAAATACAGGGAAAAAAAGGGTTGGTTACAGCGGGAGATTCTCAAAAGCCGTGTCTGCAGGCATAAATGATGGTAGGCTCCCCTGGGAGAGAGTTGGCACTGTTAAGACTGAGAAGTTTGTTTCATAAACGCTTCAAACACATGAGGAGACACCATCAGACTACTGTAGATTAAAAATAGGAGAGGACGACTGGATCTCCTCATTGCTTATGGAAAGAACCAAAATGTATTAAAACATTTGGAGCGGTAGCATGTAGGAGCGGCCATGAGGGTAACAGCCTAACTTCAGAGCTCCCTGACCCTACGTCTAAAACGGCGTCTTTTTGCACTTTAAATTGATTGAAAATCGCGAAATATGAATAAGGCGTTGAGGATATGAGAGGGGGAAGACGAAAAACTGCCGTGCATGCTAAAGAACAGTTCTCTCTAGCAAACAAAAATTCTGCAGACGAGGAAGGTGACGGCGAACTCCACAAGCAGGAGGGGCTAGCTCCGCAACAAGCTAACGAAATGGCTAACCTGCAGACCATACTCCAGGAACTGAGGGACTTTCGTCATGAAAACGGGGTCTCTCTCCGAGAGAAGAGAGAGAAGAAGACATTAAAACTACTAACAAGAGAATTGACGATGCCAAACTCCGAATCTCAGAAACAGATGACAAAATACAAGTAGTTGAAGAAGCCGTTTTGGAGATGCTAAAAGTACAAGAGAATCTGGAGGCCAGACTCTCGGACCAAGAGGGTCGAGCCAGGCGGGACAACATTAGACTGCACGGCATAACAGAAGGATCAGAGGATAACTCGGCATCGATGATCACATTCGTAGAGGGTTTGCTAAGAGAGAAGCTGGAAATTCCTGCCACCACAGATCTTAGGATCGAAAGAGCACACCGATCCCTGGGACCAAAACCGCCACCAGAGTCCCCCCAAGATCAATAGTGGTCAAGTTTGCAAGTTTCAAAACTAAAGAGGAAACTTTAAAGATGGCCTGGCAGAAAAAGGGGTTTATGCATCAGGAGAGAAGGGTGATACTCGACCACGACTATGCCCCAGATTTCGATTCGATTTCAAACCCTGTTCCCGGCTAGGATGAGAGTATTCTATGAGGAGGAGACGCGTGTGTACAACTCCGCAGCTGAGGCCACCAAGGATATGGGGACACGCGGACTCCCGGTGGCTGTGTTCAAAGCACCTGCGAGTTGGTCCGACAGGATTAAATCCTCAATGTGGCACACATCTAGGGCATCGAGAGGAGAAAAACCAGCAGAAACTCCGCAAATGGGATGTAAAAAGAAACTGGAGGCTTTCAGAAAAACTTTTACACGGGACCATGCACGGCGTGTGAGGAATTTCACTACATTGAGGTAAAACCTTTTTGACAAATGTTTCGTTGGCCTGTATATGGGCTTGTCTTTTTTCCTATCGTGATGTAGTGAAATAAATAGCAATGCAAAAACTTATGGGTGCTTCCCCGGGACCTGTCAAAGACACTGTTCATTTAAGGGTCTCTGACGCAGGCTAAACGAATGACTGTATGCAAGCACTGTATGGAAGCAACAGAGGAGGGCTCTCCACAACCTGAGAGGAGCGGAGAAAATCCCTCTGAGCCGTCAATCCATCACGGCTCCTTTAGGGTCACAAATAAGACCTCGGTACTTGAAGTTTCATTTTTCTTATTCGAAACATTTAAACGTTCTATTGTTCTGTGTTCTGTTGTGTTTTTGTTTTGTGTCTGTCCGAGTAGCAAAGGGGGAAAGGTACGTTCTGTGTTGTAACTGCACACCAGAAATACATGGCTGAGCAAACAACACCTGTCAGAGTAGTTACCTACAATGTAAAAGGTGTCCTCAATCCCGTAAAAAGGAGCAAAATTTTTAACAAAATGAGAAAAGAAAAAGCAGAAATAGTTTACTTACAAGAAACTCACTTAACAGATCAAGAACATACTAAACTTAGCAGACAGGGCTTCAACCTGGTGTCATCATCATCGTATAAGTCAGGACGCAGAAGAGGTGTAGCAACACTAATATCTGCAAAATTATCTTTTGAAAAACTTTTTGACATCAAAGACAAAGAAGGTAGATTTAATATGGTTATTGGAAGATTAGATGGTGAAGAGCTCACTCTGCTAAATGTATACGCCCCTCCAGGGGCTAAATAGGAGTTTTATAAACACATTTGATTTAATGATTGCAAAAGCACAAGGTATAATAATTTGTGGTGGTGATTTCAACCTACGACTGAATCCAATGAGAGATGCCTCAGGAAATAACAGTAATCCAAATAATTCAATTAGTAGGGAAATGAGAGGGCTGTTAAAAGAAATGGGAATTTGTGATGTTTGGAGGGAGTTAAATCCTACATCAAGGGACTACACTTTCTTTTCTTCTCCCCACTCATCCTACTCCAGGATTTTTTTTTTTTAATGTTTAATAAAGATATCGGTAGAATAAGTAATTGTAAAATTGGATTAATGGATCTATCTGACCATAGCCCTGTGTATATGGACTTAGACATTAAGAATAAAACAAACAGTTTTTTTGTGGAGACTGAATGCAAGCATACTAACCCTAACCCTAACCCAAGTACCAACTAAACAAGAATTGCTAAGAGATATACAGACATACCTAAAAGAAAATGACAATGGGGAGGTTTCCCCAATTATACTTTGGGATGCCTGTAAAGCAGTTATGAGAGGTAAAATTATTGCCATGTCATCTCTCCTGAAGAAACTCAGACAAAAGAAACTGACTGACTTGGAAAAAGAATTGACTGACCTAGAAAGAAAAAATAAAGACAATACTGAACCGGACACTACTCACAAAATTAAAGAAGTTAAAAACCAAATAAATGAACTACACTCACAAGTAATTCAGAAGAAATTGGTATTTTTGAAACAAAGATACTACTAAATTGGTAGTAAGTCTACCAAATGCTTGGCCTACAAACTAAAGAAACAGCAAGCAGATAGAGTTATATTTAAAATTAAAGATCCGATAACGAAACAAGTAAAACACAAAACTCAGGAAATCCAAAGCTGTTTTGAATTATACTATAAAAACCTCTACTCCAAAAAATGCAGTAAGGAGACATGAGTACAGACAACCTTCTTAACTCACTAAAACTTCCTACAATTACAGACGACCAGAATGCAGCCCTGTTAGCAAAAGTAACAGCAAAAGAGCTTGACTATGCAATATCAAAACTCAAAACATGCAAATCGCCAGGTTCTGATTCAGTGCAGAGTGGTACAAAACCTTTAAAGATTCTTTATTACCACTATTATCAAGGACCTTCAAAAGGGTGCTTGAAGAGGGTGAAATTCCTCCATCCTGGCGCGAGGCTGTTATTGCTGTATTACCAAAAGAAGGGAAGGATAGGCTGGAATGTTCTAACTTCAGGCCAATTAGCGTCTTAAACCAGGACCACAAACTCTTCGCCTCTATTCTAGCCAAGAGACTAGAAACAATACTCCCAGACATCATCAACTTAGATCAGACGGGATTTATTAGACAGAGACAAACCCGGGACAGTATCAGACGTACACTGCATGTAATTAACCATATAAAGCGTAGTAATATAGAAGCTGTAATACTAGGATTAGATGCCGAAAAGGCATTTGACTCTGTAGACTGGTCTTTCTTGTATATAGTGTTGTTTGGGTTCAATTTCCATGAAAAGTTTGTTATGACAATTAAAGCATTATATGACAGACCAACAGCGAAGATAAGAATTAATGTTTCCCTATCAAACAACTTTGCATTACAACGAGGTTGCAGGCAAGGATGCCCTCTGTCCCCTCTTCTATTTGCGATCTTCATTGAACCTTTAAGTCAATGGATCAGACTAAATGAGAAAATACACGGAATCAGGATGAGCCAGGGAGAACAAAAAATTGCGTTATTTGCAGATGATATTTTAATTTATTTAGGGCACCCTAATACCTCCTTCCCCGAATTAATCTCAACCCTCACAGATTATGGGTCCTTATCTGGTTATAAACTAAATACTCACAAATCTCAAGTTTTGACTTTTAACTACATCTCTAATCAATCTATTAAAGAGACATTTAAAATAAACTGGGACTCTGAAGCGATGAGATACTTGGGTGTGAACATCCCAAAAAACTTGGAAAAACTTTTACCATTGAATGATGACCCCTTAATATCCAAAATTAAATCGGACCTGTCGAGGTGGGGTCTTTTGCCCTTTCTGAGTATAGCACAAAGAGTAGAAGCAATTAAAATTAACACTTTACCTAGACTTCTATATTTGTTTCAAACTATCCCAGCTGAACCTCCAAACGGACAATTCCTAGAACTTGACAAAATTATTTCAAGGTTTATTTGGCAGGGCAAGAAACCTCGGGTAAGGTTCAAGACCCTCCAGTTACCTAAGGAGAAAGGTGGCCTTTCGCTCCCGAATATCAGAAACTACTATA
Organism: Labrus mixtus; assembly: GCF_963584025.1. Classification (NCBI taxonomy): domain Eukaryota; kingdom Metazoa; phylum Chordata; class Actinopteri; order Labriformes; family Labridae; genus Labrus; species Labrus mixtus. The sequence goes on along the minus strand of NC_083621.1, from coordinate 71,183 downwards.
GAGCTGCACAACTAAAAACCCTGGTTGAGATATGTAATCCATCCTACAAAGCACCGTGGAAAGAAATAGAAGGCCTGTTATCGAGTGATATTCCCCTGCAAGCTGTTATTGGGGACAGTGCTTTAATTAAACACATAAAAGAGGCCAATCCCTGGATAAAGTCTTCTCTTAAACCCTGGTTTCATGCGATGACAGTACATCGAGCCAAGGGACCATTCGAGCTGTTGAGATGGATAGCCTATGATTCCAATTTCATACCTAATAAGACTGACACAACATTCAAAAAATGGGCGGATAACGGCCTGGTAAAATTCAGCGATCTCCATATAAACGGCAGCTTTAAGAGTTTTCAGGAGCTTAAAGATCATCATGGCCTAACAAACAGAGACTTTTACAGGTTTCTACAACTTAGACATTATGCTGATAAATTAATAAGAAAGGATGATTTAGATGAATTCTGCCATTTTGAGGGTTTTCTTAAAGGCCTACGACTCAGATCCAGGACTTAGAAACATTTCTAAGCTGTACAATGGTCTGAATGAGCTGGATGGGGACAACACGAGTTACGTAAAGGAAAAGTGGGAAAAGGAAGGAAATCTTACATTAAATTCTGAACTCTCTCCTGTCCTGGAGAGAGTTCGGATGGAAAAATTTGATACGTTTCTTTAAAACGCCTACACAAAATAATGTTGTTAATAAAAACACATCCTGTTGGAGGTCTTGTGGGGCGAAAAAGGCAAACCACTACCATGTATTCTGGCAATGCCCGTTGCTCCAGAATTACTGGATTCAAGTTAAAAACGTTATGGAAAAGGTGCTCAAAGTGCCGATCCCGTTAAATTTTGCAACGCTCTATCTAGGTCTGCAGCCAGACAGCATTGAGGGCTTTTCCAAAAAATACTTTAATATTCTACTGATATCAAGCAAGAAAGCTCTCACCAGAAAATGGATGTCAACAGACCCCCCCACGGTTGAGAACTGGATCGATGTAATCCATAATTATTTTCGTGATGGAAAAACTCACATTTATTTTACGACTTGAACAACAGAAGTTTAAAAGTTGTTGGACACCTTGGACCACTTATATATCCTCATTAAATCCTACTACAACCAATCTCAAAATATGGACCTAATACACCTCTTCCCCCTAAGTGTTTACTAGTTTTTGTTTTGTTTTTTGAGCTACTAAAGTGTACATAGTTTATTATTGTCAATACAAGTTTTCCTGATCCAGGAACACATGCAAGCAGCTAGGCCTAGACCCCCCCCCCCCCCCATACATGTTTCCTTTTCTGTTATATATCTCATCTCACTATGGGTGATAATAAAAGGGTCCCAAGTTGTTAATTTGAATTTGCTCTGTGGCACAAGTGACAACTCTGACTTGTAAAGTGTGTTTTTTTCACTAAGACTTTACTTTAATTCATCTGATCACTGATCACTTCTACAAGTTTCTCAATTTTTTTTTTGTTTTGTTTTGAGCATTTCTCAGTATGTGAAGATTTATGACCGTAAACTTGGGTATACGTTTTTGTGAGAGTATATTTACTTTAAACTTATTTACTTTATTTCACTGACTGATCAGTTTGCCTGATTGGGTGCGTGGGTTTGTATGCATGCAGGTATATGTTTATCTATGTAAGCGGGGACATGTACATGTATTCATATGTATACGACAACAATCCTAATCGCTTACCCATCCCGGCATATTACTCTTACCCACAATGGCTTTGCCAAGCTTTGAATTTTCTTTTACAAAATGTTTATTTGTCTCACCACTATTACCACCTCATTTTATAAGAATGTTTAGACAACTGTGTCTTAGGCCTGTTTTATTGTATCTCTTTACTTTCTGAAAAACGTTTGTATCTTTGACTAGCTGCAAAACATGTCTCAATTTTGCTCTGAATAAAAATTTAAATAAAAAAAAACAAAAAAAAAACATTTGGAGCAAGTCAGAATACCGTTTAGCGCAGAATCCTCTGAGTCGGAGAAGACGTAGTCCAGGAGGAAAGCAGCCATCTCCGAGCGCAGGGAGTCGGACGGCAGGTGGACCAAAGCTTGGAGTGCGGGTTCAGAGCGAGCTGAACTCGTGCTGTACAAGAGCAGCAAGTCACAGAGCAGCTCGAACGCCTGCAGATGGAAACACACAAACTGTAATCGAATGCACGTATGCAATATTTTGCAAATAGAGTCAGCCAGCAGGCAAAAAAGCACAAACTATTTTAATTGTGTAAATACTGTTTATAATGTATTCTGAGTATCTACTGGGACGGAAGCTTTGTGTAACATGAGTGCCCTCTGTTGGTGCCCCTGCAGAGTTGAGCGGTGCAGCCTGTGCATTGATGCCAGTCTGCACTTCGCTGTCCCTGTGATGAGTTGACTCATTAAAAGCTCTGCTAGATACCGTAAAATACGGAATATAAGATGCAGTATATGAGATGCAACGACCTCTAAAATCATTTAGAGGTCGCCCAGAGAGAAAAAAGTTTTAAACTGAAGTCCCCAAAGTGCAGTTTCTGTGCAGTTCTGTGTTGCTCTTGCTTTAGTAATATCTGTTTTCTCTTTGTGGAGGTTGCACTCGTTTCAGCTACAGTAAGCTAGTCGAGCTCTCAGCCTGCAGTGAAAGTTGTGAAGTACCAAAAGCCTGCAGGTCGTACTGCCCGACTCCGCTGGTCACTTGTTACCATTAGGACTCTTTGAATGAAAAGTGCGCTCCCAAGGTTTACTGAGCAATATACCACTGTTTCTTTAAATGCACGATTATGACCTCATGACGGAGAAAAGATGATAAAAAGTCTCGTCAGCGTCACTTTGTGTACCAGCACAGCTCGCAAAACACAATGAACGGGGATGAACTTTCAATCGCTTCAGGTGGCGCGCAGTGTGTAATGGTGGCGGCTGCACTGACGGTAATGACAGGGTGTGTAAAAGAGATCTCTTTTATGATTTCAGTTTGAAAAGGATTAAAAAAAATAAAAGGATCCGAAGTTATTTGTTAATTAAGAAAGGGACGTTTTCCTTCTGGTCACAGTAGTGATGTGGAAAAATGGCCGATCAGTGGCGGCTTTAACTGGTCTTGATGTAAAATCAGAAGTCCACCCAGGACGAGACAGAGACCTTCAAAAGAGGTCTCTAGAAATACAGTTCCTACCTGATCTCTCATCTCCGCCTCGTTCACAGACAGACAGGCCTGACAGACTCTGCAGAAGGAACGCACCTCTTTCTTCAGAAGCTTCAAATCTGCCTGGAACAGACGGTGAGGAAGGGAGGTCCCACATTACCATCACTAATGTGTACATAGCATGTGCAGCCACTTGCAGGAGTGTAGTTAGAGCATGACAGACGGAGAGAATCTCTAATAAAGCATCAGAGGAGGCGATGAGATCAAATGATCACCTCGGACGGCGTGGAGTTGACTGCGTTTACTTCAGCCCACATCAGGTGAAAGGCTGCACACTTCAGAGCCGACACCATGAGCTGGAAACACACAAAAGGACAGTTAACATTTAAAACCATTTCTGGAGAGAAAATCATTTAATATGACGACTAAACAAAATTCAACGGCATTTCCCAAACAGATACACATCTACATTAAAGACCACCTAAACCCCCAGACCCCCTTCTCCGCTGTAAATCCCCAGACCACCTAAACCCCCAGACCCCTTTCTCCGCTGTAATCCTTCATTAAGTCGTGCTGGCGATCAGTCTGGGTTCACTCTCAACAAACAGCACAAAGTTTTTAGATTCTACATATCGGCTGTTTTTGAAACCGCCTCCTACATACTTCTATGGAACGCAGTCTGTAGTATGTGCAGCACTCTGCGTTGGACACTAGTCTGACCTCCAGGAGGTGGTTATTCTGAAGTACACCAGGCCCGGCTTAGCTGGTTGCCGGTCTCGGAATGAGGTATATTTTGTAATTTATTACAAGGAGAGCCCCTTGAGATGCATCATCTCATTTTCAAGGGGGTCCTTACAAAACATAAATTAATCATCATAATACAAAATCAAAATAAAAGGTAAATCCAAAACATAATACCAAACATTTAAACACAGAGACACCCACACCACAAACACACTCACATTCACTCACACTTAATGCTCCCCCAAGCCTAGCCACCCACCAACCAGCCAGTATTACACAATCAGAAAAAAATCAGAAAAAGAAAAAATATATATATGTATAAAGAAAATCAAAAGCAAGAGCAGGATGTTTGACAATGAGTAAGTAGAGACGATTTAAATATATGGAAAGAGGTGATAGATCTAAGTGAGCGAGGTAGGTTATTCCAGTCTGATGGAGCTTTAAATTTAAATGCACGGCGACCAATTTCTTTCCTGATTCTTGGTGTGAGGAAAAATAGATGACCTTAGGCTATACTGTGAACTGAAAGGGATTAGAAATTGTTTCAAGTACGGGGGAAAATTAAAATAGATACATTTAAAAGTAAATAGCGACCAATGAAATGTCCTTCTGGACTTGGGAGCCAGCCAATTCAAGGACTCATACATTAGGCAGTGATGGGTCCTATATGGACACCTCAGAACAAATCTACAGAGACTGTTATATAAGGTAGTGAGAGGTCAAAGATTTGTCTCTGAGGTGTTCCCATAGATAACATCAGCATAATCAAGGATTGGCAGCACCAATTGTGTCACGATTCTTCTCCGATTCTTTTCTTTTTAGAAATTGAGTTGATATGAGGTTTGAAAGATAACTGGGAATCTAGCCAAAGGCCCAAATATTTAAATTCATCTACTTTTTCTAATGCAGTTCCATCCAGGAAATTAATATGCCAGTTTTTTGTTAAGGGCAAATAATCTGGTCGAGTGCAGAACAACATAAAATATGATTTTTTCTTATTCAGAAGAAGTTTCTTGACAGAGAACCATTTTTGGACTAGATTAAAATCAGATTGTATTGAGTATTGAATTTGTGAAATGTCCGAACTGGAGGAGTATATTACAGTGTCATCTGCATATAAATGAATTAGACAGTCAGAACAGACTTGTGAGAGGTCATTGATGAAGATGGAGAATAATACAGGACCTAAAGATGAACCTTGTGGCACACCTTTATCAATAATCTTGAAGTCTGACTGGCTGCCCTGAAAAAAAAACACATTGACTTCTATAATGAAGAAAAGAGTTGAAAAACAACGAAGAGTCAGTAGAGAGACCAATAGCATGTAGTTTATCTAAAAGGAGATAGTGATCAACCATGTCAAATGCTTTAGCAAGGTCAATAAATATAGCACCTGTAGACATATTGCTGTCAGATGCTGACTGTATGTCATTGGTGAATTTTAGGAGAGCAGTGGTGGTCGAGTGGTTTGGTCTAAAACCAGATTGGTGTGTTGATAATAAGTTGTGATCATTAAGATATTTAGATATTTGATTAAAGATGAGTTTTTCAAATATTTTTGCAATGCTATTAATAACTGAGATAGGTCTATAATTATTGATGTCCGTGGGGTCACACCCTTTATGAAGAGGGGTTACTCTGGCACATTTCCAGGATGAGGGAGTTTTACCAGTTGCAAGAGATAAATTAAATAAACCAGCCAGGGGAAATGATAAAATATGAGAGGCAAGTTTAAAGAACTTAATCTCCAGACCATCTGGACCAGCACTGCATCCAGAGCTTAGACCATCAGTGACCTGTTGGACATCAGTATGGCTTGTGTGTGTGTGTGTGTGTTTGTGTGTGTGTTGCACGGACTGATGGTTACATCATGAAGCAGCGAGTGGGTGTGTCTTATCCCCCCTTCCCCCCAGCTCTATCCATTGTGATGCGTTGTCGTTCTGAAGCCATTTTTTTTTTTTTTTTTTTTTTAACATCCCGCAGACCTCCTTGTCAAGCTCCCCGGACTCCATCCTGCTCTTCAGAAGCTCGAGACACGAGTTGAACAGCTTCCAGCCTGTCACGTCCTTGGCACTGGACAACACAAACACCTTTTTGTAAGACATAGCGCCAATACGACTTGTCATTTGTATCATGAGGATGCACTTTTACCTGCTGAGGGCTGCAACCCTTTTTAAGGCAGTGGCAGCACTGTAGATGTCATCATCATCTGCGGTTCCCTAGTGAACAAACACAGGCTTAAAGATCGACTCTGAACAACTTCAACACTGACGTTTATGATGTAAAATCTCTTTAAGTCTTCGTCACTGAACTGTTTTGAGCTTTTTGACTGTTTCTTGCTCAACCTTGTGTTCGTTTTATTTTATCTGCATGAGGCGTAGTTGTGCCGTAGACAGTAAATATAAATGTTTGAAGCCTGAGTGTCGTCCCCCGTCTGTTCCTGCAGGGGGCGCTGGAGTCCCATCGATGGCGGTCTCCATGCTGGAAATGCTGTCTCAGTCTAACTTTCAGTCAACCTAACGACAGACTGAGAGCTGGAGCTGAGGCGGGTTTTAAACCTCCTGACAAACCGTTACACCGCGCCCACCTGTCAATCAGGTCAGCTTCGCGCCTTATTGTGAATAACTCTTATCCTTCATCAAATCAAAACTGATGAGTCATCAAAACATTCACCCCCCGTACAGTGTGTGTCCATCGAGACATGAGCTAATCACACCTATTTGGTTTTTTGAACCAGGCTGTAAACATGTTAATCTCTGCTGTAAAAACAGGCTTTTTAGAATGGGTGTGTATGTGACTTCCTGTGTTTCTGCAGCCAGCCTCTAGTGGACACTCCAGGAACTGCAGGATGTTACACTTCAGCATAGAGTCCAACTGATTACTAAAAGCTCCTGTTAGGGGTTAGGGTTAGGGTTAGGCTGATTTTAACACTCCTGAAGTTCTTCCCTCTTTGATATAAATGTTTTATAGAATAGCACGTGCATGAATTCTGCTGCTTTTGAACGTATACAAGCTTAGGTGACTCGTTATCCACACCTGCAGTAGGTAATTTAAGTAAGAGCTGAAACACTCCGTCAGGTCATCCAGCAGCTGGCTGAATGCCAGGTGTGCCCGGGAGGAAAAGGTGTAGCAGTCGGAGCAAAGGGCACTGGCGAGGTGTGCACAAGCCTCCAGCACGGTGAGCTCCGTGTGTTTCTCCACGATGCTGCATGTCTGACCCAGCAGCGAGTCCAGATGCTGACAGAGAGGAGAGATTGTTAGTAACATTCTTATAGTAACATTTTTTTACTGACAGGTAATGGCCAGTGTCCACCTGGCGTTTATTTCTGAGTGCCGGGGTCTTTTTGCACTTGATCCCAATGGAGGAGGAAGCGTTAAAAGTCATTCACCTTTCAGAAGGGTGATGTTAACGTTACCAACGGTCTTCAAAATATGAAACTCCCAGTATTTTTGTCTCCTACGGATCATGTCTGGATCCATATACTCCTCTTATCGGAGCCGTGATAGCAGGGCCGTCATTATTATTAAGCTCATCCTCTAGACAAAGTCGGAGGGCGAGCATCCTCCATTTGATGTTCATAAAAAACGATCTCAGGTGAAAAAAAAACTTTCAGTAAAAAGAGCATTGTTGGTCATTCAGCGGCCGTGGTCAAGTAACAAACAGCGCTTTTATTCTCATCTAAGGGCTCAGAGCGCACAGCCACTCCCCCCAAAAAAATGCTGGGTTGACACAGGGCCTCACTCTGGAGGGGCATTCAGAATTCAGAGATGATCAAAGACATAAAGAGGAGGATAAGACAAAGACTGGCTCCTCATATTTATGGCGCCTGGTTAAATAAGTGGGTGCGCAATTTTCAAGTTTTTACACACACTGAGTACTCACTGACCACATAGAAACCACAAGATCACTTATGACGTTCAGACTTAATTTATTGTCGCAGGTAGCAGCTCTATCATGACTCCCCCATCTCTGAGGAAATCTCCCTGATGAGCACATAACCTCAGGTAATCCTACCCTAAAGTTTTTAGAGATGTATATAGTTAATATGAATTAATCACATTTTTGAAATTCTATTATTTTGCATTTCAAAAAAGTCTTTATTAGGCTTTTATTTTGAAGGTTTGTCCTGTCTTAAGCTGATAGTATTTTACTTGCTGTGTGCTTTTATTTTGAAATAAAGTAAGGCCCTTCCTGTAGTGTGAAGGTTAGGACAGGAAGTTAAGCACAGAAACAGGAAGTGGTTAGGGATCCCAAAGTGAGGTCAAACAGCTCAAAGGAACGGTAACAAATGTCAATGTGTGATGTCATAAGGTGAATATTACTGTCTGAGAGTTTGTTAAAGTGAAATGAGACATTCAAAGATGCAGCAGTGTTCTTCTTTTACATCACTGAGACTACAGGGAGACACTGAGGACCACTATCTACGGAGAGCCTGAAGGGACAAAATAACATGAGATTAATCGTGATTGTTTTTCCTTAAAATTTAAGCTGTGTTTTTTTTCTTGCCTTCCTTGTTTAATATTTTAAAGCACATTAGCCCTAAAAATGACGTCCCTCCGGCAGCTCACTCTCTCACAGACCTCTCAGGTTTATTTTGCTATGATGTGATAAAAACAGGAGGAACTCTGGGAGAGGGAGTACAGGTCAGAAAGAACAGGATGTGATATTTTAAATACCATTTTTCTGATTAATTACATTGGTCCTGAACGCTCTCCACCACTCCTACCTTCTCCAGTGTGGGAGCGCTGCTGTACATCTCAAGGTCGAAGTGTAGAGGAGCTCTGAGGAGGAGGCTCACCTTCGATGCATCTGCCGAGTACTGCAGGTCAGCGAGGAGAGAAAAACACACAATCAGTATTGAAAAATGTGCATGTGTATCCTTGATAATAATCTCAGCTTTCTTCTGGATATAACGAGTTAGGACCTATAGTGAAGCTACACGGTATACCTTGCTTCTGATGGAGGTCAAACCCTTCTCAGCAGCTTTAAACCTTTGTGTTTAACCGTTTAACTTTAATGGGTTAGCGTTATTAAGTGTGTACATTGAACCTCGGGGTCGTACCTTGGCCAGCAGCTGTGGCAGTAAGGGGATGAAGTGTGTGGTGATTCGTCTTTTGTCCTGCTCCTGGACCTTCCTGTCCTTCATACTGAGGATCTGCACAGGTATGTTCAGACACAGGGGAGCAGTTTAACCATGTAAATGCACACATACGAGGGCCAAAAAAAAAAAAAACTTACAATACCTTCAATAAACGCGTGTAATTCTGACAACCTTTCTATTTTAACTGGCGCAGCTTTTACTGAATTTACGGTAGTGGGTTTAGCGTCCCACAATGTCCTCACCTTTTTGCCTTGTGTTCTCCCAACAGGCGGGGTCCCCTGTGCTGCCTGTCTGATGGCACACATCATCAGCTCTATGAGAGTCCCCTCCTCCTCGTACATCAGACCTGAAGCACAGAGGGGAACAGACAGGTGCAGAACTGAGTGGGGGAGATGACTTCATCTTGTGGTGTGCTCAGAGTCTAGATCCTCACCAGACTCCGTGAGCAGCAGCATCGTCATGGTCTCCCAGTCTCTGAGCACTGATCCTGCCACAGACCACAGACTGTCCACCAGGTACGCACCGTGCTCATGGAACTGGAAAGACAGTGAATGAGATCATTTTGAGTTACTGCATGACTCACAGCTGAAACACTGATGTTGCTAACGTCAGGTGTTTGGTGCAGAGAACCCGGACCTCTTTCGTCCCACTGCTAGTTAATGGTGTCTAGATATCTAGATCATTTCAGGAGGACTGCTCCGGATATCCTCCTGACCTGGTTGTTCACACATGCACCTCACAGCAGAGACTATCCCTGTCAGACAGGGGGGGGGGGTTCTCCTGAGGTATAGGTCCTCTATAGGACTCTATGATGAGAATATGTGTGTTTGAAGAGAATCTCAATGTGAACTAAAGAGTGGAGAAGAACATCCTGGAGAACAGGAAACATGCAGCAGCAGGTTGATTAGAGCACAGAGATGGTAGAGGTGGCGTGCAGACAGTCTATGGTCGTGCAGCGATCACAGGGAATAAAGGTCACCACCCCCTCCCCCTGGCACCTCCCACTGGCTCCAGGTGAATTCTCCTGATTATATCCTGCTGCGTTCTCACATCAGCTCACTCTGACTTTCTGCAGAATAAATACAAGGAGGCTGGAGGAGAAACTCCGAGTGAAGAGAGAAACATTCAGATGTTTGTGTTCACACATGACACTCAGCACAGAGACTTCAGGAGTGTTTCAGGAGTTTTCTGCAGGTGCGAGAGCCCTAAGATAGGTAAGAAGTAGGGACATGGACAGATAAAAGGAGACATTACCTCGCTCTGGATGTAGAAGGAGATGAGGATTTGAAAGAAGGCTGCTGAGTCACTTTTCTCACTCTCCTGGTTGTCACTGGAGATCACACTTTTCAGCCTAACACACAAAAACAAACGATTCTCAAATACATTAGAAATACAAAGATATAAAACTCTCAATTATAAAAGGTGGTGGTTAAAATGTTTATTTTCTGCCGATCCACTTTTTAAGATTTTGTTTGAAATTGTCTTTAGGTCCTGACAGACATTAATAACTCATGTTCTCTGAAAAAGGAACAAAGAAAATCATCTGTATCAGTTTGTAAGTCTGTAAAAACTTCAACCAATGTCTGCCACGAGGTACCAATCTGATGAACCAATCAGACGCCTCCCTGTCTCCCTGCTCGCTCTCTACCTCTTGCGTGCTTTAGCTCACACTCAGAGCTCGTCACCGATGACTTTAGGAGTTTATACTGTGAGTTTACTGACCGCTGAATGAGACATGAGACGACGTAGTTTCTACACAATGAGATGAGCTGAGGTCCACTTCTGGAGGGACGGCGCCCGATGTAAGGGAGGGGGCGTGGCTTTAGAGGGAGCACAGAGGGGGCGTGGCTTTAGAGGGATCACAGAGGGGGCCTGGCTTTAGAGGCCCACAGAGGGGGCGTGGCTTTAGAGGGAGCACAGAGGGGGGAGGGACGTGGCTTTAGAGGGGCACGGAGGGGGGGAGGGGGCGTGGCTTTAGAGGGAGCACAGAGGGGGGAGGGACGTGGCTTTAGAGGGGCACAGAGGGGGCGTGGCTTTAGAGGGAGCACAGGGGGGGCGTGGTTCACAAAAATTACAAACCCTGCCTTTAAGACGGTTTATATTTGCTTGAAAAGATTGTAAATATTTTAGTCTTGATGAACAGATTTACTGTAAAATACAGGATATAAGCTGTCTGTTTTGGGTGTCTCCCAGTCCACAACGGGCAGTTTCTGTGTTTCCTATCCCTTCAATAAAAAAAGCACAAAAAGCCCCAAAATAAAAAAACATGCCGTGCACCTTCTTTTAAACGCCTCTTCAACACTCAGTCTGACAGCAAACACAGATATAAAAACGTACTTGTTGAAGAGAAAGACACCGGCTGCAGAAGCCAGCCCTCTGTTTGAGGCGTAAACCAGGGGGTAGATGCGGCCGCACTCTTCTTCTGTCAGACCTTCTTCTGTTGTCCTGCAGAGGTGCAAATGTAAAACCAGTAACAGTTTAGTTTGGGGATTTAATTTAAAGGTCACATATTCTCCTCCTCCTCTGCAGTTTAAAGTGTCAGAGCTCCTCAAAACATGTGTGTGAAGTTTCTTGTTCTAAATCCACTCTGATCCTGTATTTGATCATGTCTATAAACCCCTCTATTTCAGCCCTGCTCAGAACAGGCTGTTTCTGTGTCTGTATCTTTAAATATGTAAATGAGCTGTGTCTGACCACGCCCCCTCTCTGGAAGGGCTTGGGGCTTTCTCGCTCCATGTCCTATTGTTTACGGTGAGAAGGCAGACTCAGAGGGCAGAACAAACACCTAGCTGTGGGAGTGTCACCTACCTGGGGGAGGGGCTACTGAAAGCAATTTGGCGGGGCGCAGATACACTCTTGCGCAGAGCAACACATAGACAATGAATGGGCTTGACAGCAGCACACACACCTGCCACCGCGTCCTATCTGAAAGGCCTTTGAATCAGAATTTTGACAATATCATGTCTTCTTTCTTGTCATTAGTCCTAAAAACATCTCATTCACACGGGACATGAGTCAGCGGTGTGATACATTGGCCAACGTGTGAGATCACGACTCATCCTGTGAATCATCAGCGTTCATGACAAAGACTGTAATCACACTTGTGAGTCACCACTGCACCTCTATTGTTCAGAGGCTGGACTTTCATTTGTAGACAAGCAGAGTTTATTTACAGTTACCTTACACTCCAGGTACACTCCGTTTGGCTTTATGTGCATTACTTTTTTACATAAAGTAATGATTCAGTGACGGTTATGGAGCTGAATTTCTCTGTTAAAAACTCTGATTTTAAGAGGGGGCACTTGTTAACATGAATATGTATGATATTTGCTGTTTTGGGCATTTCTTAACAGAAAAAAAATTAAACTCTGTGTTGTATGTCGCCGATAAATACAGAGAAACTCCTCACTGATGGATCAGCAGCAACAGATTGATCACTTCCACTGCCACTTCCGAGTCCTTGTCCAACACCATGCTGAGCATCCTCTCCTGCACACATTCAAATATGCAGTGGCACAGTCAAGACAAATGCCCAATCATACCAGCACACAGAAAGGCTTCAAAGCAACACACAAAAATTAATCAATGTACCCACAGCTAGAGATATGCATGCGTGCACACGAAGGCACAGAGCATGGCTAAGCCATGGCATGAAAACCATTTATCTGCTGCAGCACATGTGGATTAGGAGGGTTTAAATGTGCTAGATAAGGACTCATTAACCATCAGAAAATTGGTCACAATTAACACATCCAGACGCACGCCGAGACAAAGGGAGAGACAGAACAACAAAAAGGCAAAGAAATAAGGGAGGGGGGAAAAATACTGTGACATGCAGACAGACACACAATAAGATGAAACAATAGATTAAAGAGACAGACAGACAGACAGGCTGAAGCAGACAGACAGACAGACAGACAGACAGACACACAATAAGATGAAACAATAGATTAAAGAGACAGACAGACAGACAGGCTGAAGCAGACAGACAGACAGACAGACAATAAGCTGAAACAATAGATTAAAGAGACAGACAGACAGACAGGCTGAAGCAGACAGACAGACAGACACACAATAAGCTGAAACAATAGATTAAAGAGACAGACAGACAGACAGGCTGAAGCAGACAGACAGGCTGAAGCAGACAGACAGACAGACACACAATAAAATGAAACAATAGATTAAAGAGACAGACAGACAGACAGACAGACACAGACAGACAGGCTGAAGCAGACAGACAGACAGACACACAATAAGATGAAACAATAGATTAAAGAGACAGACAGACAGACAGACAGACAGACAGACAATAAGCTGAAACAATAGATTAAAGAGACAGACAGACAGACAGACAGACAGACAGGCTGAAGCAGACAGACAGACAGACACACAATAAACTGAAACAATAGATTAAAGAGACAGACAGACAGACAGGCTGAAGCAGGCAGACAGACAGACACACAATAAGATGAAACAATAGATTAAAGAGACAGACAGACAGACACAGACAGACAGACACACAATAAGCTGAAACAATAGATTAAAGAGACAGACAGACAGACAGGCTGAAGCAGACAGACAGACAGACAGACAGACAGACACACAATAAGCTGAAACAATAGGTTAAAGAGACAGACAGACAGGCTGAAGCAGACAGACAGACAGACAGACAGACACACAATAAGATGAAACAATAGATTAAAGAGACAGACAGACAGACAGACAGGCTGAAGCAGACAGACAGACAGACAGACAATAAGCTGAAACAATAGATTAAAGAGACAGACAGACAGACAGGCTGAAGCAGACAGACAGACAGACAGACAATAAGCTGAAACAATAGATTAAAGAGACAGACAGACAGACAGACAGGCTGAAGCAGACAGACAGACAGACAGACAATAAGCTGAAACAATAGATTAAAGAGACAGACAGACAGACAGGCTGAAGCAGACAGACAGACAGACAGACAATAAGCTGAAACAATAGATTAAAGAGACAGACAGACAGACAGACAGACAGACAGGCTGAAGCAGACAGACAGACAGACACACAATAAGATGAAACAATAGATTAAAGAGACAGACAGACAGACAGGCTGAAGCAGACAGACAGGCTGAAGCAGACAGACAGACAGACAGACACACAATAAGATGAAACAATAGATTAAAGAGACAGACAGACAGACAGACAGACAATAAGCTGAAACAATAGATTAAAGAGACAGACAGACAGACAGATAGACAGACAGGCTGAAGCAGACAGACAGACAGACACACAATAAGATGAAACAATAGATTAAAGAGACAGACAGGCTGAAGCAGACAGACAGACAGGCAGACAGACACACAATAAGCTGAAACAATAGATTAAAGAGACAGACAGACAGACAGACAGGCTGAAGCAGGCAGACAGACAGACACACAATAAGATGAAACAATAGATTAAAGAGACAGACAGACAGACAGGCTGAAGCAGACAGACAGGCTGAAGCAGACAGACAGACAGACACACAATAAGATGAAACAATAGATTAAAGAGACAGACAGACAGACAGACACAGACAGACAGGCTGAAGCAGACAGACAGACAGACAGACAATAAGCTGAAACAATAGATTAAAGAGACAGACAGACAGACAGACAGACAGACAGGCTGAAGCAGACAGACAGACAGACAATAAGATGAAACAATAGATTAAAGAGACAGACAGACAGACAGGCTGAAGCAGACAGACAGGCTGAAGCAGACAGACAGACAGACACACAATACGATGAAACAATAGATTAAAGAGACAGACAGACAGACAGACAGACAGACAATAAGCTGAAACAATAGATTAAAGAGACAGACAGACAGACAGACTGAAGCAGACAGACAGACAGACACACAATAAGCTGAAACAATAGATTAAAGAGACAGACAGACAGACAGACTGAAGCAGACAGACAGACAGACACACAATAAGCTGAAACAATAGATTAAAGAGACAGACAGACAGACAGGCTGAAGCAGACAGACAGACAGACACACACACAATAAGCTGAAACAATAGATTAAAGAGACAGACAGACAGACAGACTGAAGCAGACAGACAGACAGACACACAATAAGATGAAACAATAGATTAAAGAGACAGACAGACAGACAGGCTGAAGCAGACAGACAGACAGGCAGACAGACACACAATAAGCTGAAACAATAGATTAAAGAGACAGACAGACAGACAGACAGGCTGAAGCAGACAGACAGACAGACAGACAGACAGACAGACACACAATAAGCTGAAACAATAGATTAAAGAGACAGACAGACAGACAGACACAGACAGACACACACACAATAAGCTGAAACAATAGATTAAAGAGACAGGAAGACAGACAGACACACACACAGACAGACAGACACAGACAGGCAGACAGACAGACAGACACACAATAAGCTGAAACAATAGATTAAAGAGACAGACAGACAGACAGACAGACACACAGCCAGACAGACAGACACACAGACAGGCAGACAGACAGACTGACAGACACACACACACACACACACACAGACAGACAGGCAGGCAGACAGACACACACACAATAAAATGAAACAATAGATTAAAGAGACAGACAGGCAGGCAGACAGACAGACAGACAGACAGGCAGACTGACAGACACACAGACAGACAGGCAGGCAGGCAGACAGACACACACACAATAAGATGAAACAATAGATTAAAGAGACAGACAGGCAGGCAGGCAGGCAGGCAGACAGACAGACAGGTAGGCAGACAGACACACACACAATAAAATGAAACAATAGATTAAAGAGACAGACAGGCAGGCAGGCAGACAGACAGACAGACACACAATAAAATGAAACAATAGATTAAAGAGACAGACAGGCAGACAGACAGACAGACACAGACAGACAGACAGACACACAATAAAATGAAACAATAGATTAAAGAGACAGACAGGCAGGCAGGCAGACAGACAGACAGACAGACAGACAGACACAGACAGACAGACATGTATTAAACGAGGTGTGAATCCAATCCAGAGGGATGCCTCACTTTAAATCTGCTGGTGAAAAGCTCCAGGCGGCCAATGAATTCCTTCTCCTGGTACAGACCCTGCAGGGCTCGCACACACTGCAGACGCACTGGACTTTGCTGAAGGAAAGTAGAAGAAAGTACAAACACAAACACACACACACACACACACACACACACACACATTAGTGTCTATACGGACAGATAAGGAAGTCTGTTCTCAGTGGATGTTTCTCTTTGTGTGAGCCTGAAAGGTATTATTGAGTGAATATTTGTAGAGAACATGAGAGACCAAGTTGAAAATGATTCTGATGCTGTTTGTTAAGTTTAAAACAAATTTAAAGGGGAAAATAAAAAACTAGCCAGATTCAAAATGTTTTAATGACAACCTGAGAGGCTGTGAAAGCCTTAAAAGAACAAATGTAAATGTGTGTTTACTTTGTCATGCAGGGTCCATCCCAGGTATTTAAGACATCCGTCATTCAGGAAGTCTTCAGGATCTGTTTTCAGCCACACGCCCAACTCCTCGATACAAGCCGCCCGGATCTCAGGCAGTCGGTCTCGATAACGGTGCACAAACACTCCGCGGAACGTGGCGTTCATCATGGAGGAAACCTCCTCTTGATTCTCGCGCATCTGCAACAGAAACGAGATAACAGTATGCTCATGCTCAACGCATCGTGCCGAAGCACACATCTTCCAACTGTGCCAGGGTCATGGAAGTGTCTCATGCTTATACACAGAGCGGAGCACTCGCACTAGTCAAACTAGATTTAAGGGGGTGTTTGGGCCCGTGCAGTACAGATTGCCTAGTGCAGGGTTTTTCCTGGCTCAGAATGGGCCTTTGGGGGTGACTATACGCGCTGTAGAAACGTTTGTTCCTATTACAGTATAGTCTGTGAGTCTGTATTCCCTTATTTGACAAAAATCTGTGCATTTCCTGTTATTTCTGACCATTTCATAAATAATATTATCATTATGCTTAAGTTACTAAAACCCCAATTAAATCTGGTGAAGAATTATTTTTTTATTGCAACAGTGAAACAGGGGAGGAGAGGGATTTTGAGGGAGAGGGGTGTAATGAGATTGGGAGAGGGGAGGTCACATCCTCAGTGCTATGACGCAGTGCTGTTTGACAGTCTGTGTGGAGAAGTTCACAGACTACAGCTGGCTGACGTTACGGTCGTTAAGTTAATAACGATTATTAACGTTATTGATTGTTAATAAAAGCAGACACAGTGGAAGTGAACGGAGAAAAGTTGAACGTGCGTTCGCGCTACATACGGATCGCGGATCAACTGTGTTCCGTTGCACAGTTGCACTACAAGTAAACAGGTGCGTGCGGTGGTTGGCGTTCCGGTGTGTGTGCGATTGCAGCCATGTATGTTGGTGTGTCTCGTCTCTGCGTGCCCCCGGATGTCCCGTCTGCAGACAGCAGAGCAGCAGGGACAAGTAGCCGCAGCTACATCATACGCGGTTTAGTACAGTTTTAACATGACTGTTGGGATAAATATTTACCGCCATGAAGTGCATTGCTCTTTGAAATTAACTCGCCAAACAGAAAATCAACCCAAATTTAGCGCTTGTGGGTGTCAGCGGAGCGTCCAGAACCAAAAGAAACAAACAGTCAATCAGCTGGCTATCCAGCGCGAGCCACATGCGTAAATGGATGAGAGGGGAGATGACTGCTAGAAGTCAGAGACGTCGTATTTAAGTTTATGTTCTGCTTGTTCAACAGTCGTTTGATGTATAGATAATTTTAACATAAATTCAGAGAGGATTTGATTTGCAATTTGAATCGTCTTTTTTTTCTTTTGGCGCTCGTGATTTTCCTTTGGTGCTGGGTAAAACCTCTTTGGGGGGCGCCAAAGAATTCTCTATGCAGGAAAAACCGTGCTAGTGTCACTGCGCCCTAAAACTGATGTGGAAGTTCTGTTTTCCTGTCCTGACCCGTGTGTTTTGTAAAGAAAGCAGCGATGGGTCTGCTCCACTCATACCAGTGTTTGCATTGTGTGCATGTGTCACCTCACTGATGGACGCCTTCAGCTCCTCCAGCCTGTCAGAGGCTCTGTCATGCGCCCTCTTGCTGTTCTCTGTGTCGTATCGCCGCTGGGTGGTCTGCAGCTGAACGGACACTATCACAGCCACTTCCACCAGCCCAGTCATCAGCTTTATGGCTAGTGGAAACATGCAGGATGACAAAGTCAGAACGTCATGTAACCTGAGTAAGATGTCGAAGTGTGAACAAGAATTTAGAAATCCTCAACAGCATGTGTACAATATTAACGTAAAACTGCACTGAAAGCCACCAAGCAGAAAGTGACTCTCTCTGTAAGTTATATTTTATCCATCTGTATTGTATTAACGTGCTTACCAAGCAGGGTACTGGTGTGCCTGAAGGCCCTGACCTGAGAGTCAGACAGGCCGGTGAGCAGAGCCAGCAGGGCGGGGAAGAGATGCTCGTTGTATATGAGGCTATTCCGACAGGAACGCACCAAAACACGAGCAAACTCGCACAGGCCGTTTTTGAAACGCTTCAACTGGGGTCCTGGAGTGCACAGAGGATAGTTCACTGAATCCTGGAGGAGGGGAGGAAACAAAAGAAATGGAGGAAGCATCTCAAACTGTGCACGGTATCATCATTACAGGGAGAAGCTTTGCTAATTACATCACTAGAAAAACAAAGTGATTAACTTATTAATGCGTGCATTTATCTTCATTAGAATGTACCATCACGCTAAACTCAATCCTGAGGATGATAATCACCCGGGATATGGATGTGGTTTGACTTCTGCATATTCCAGAAGGATTATTAGAAGTGAGCAGATATGACGACAAACTAGATTCAAACTTTTAGATCTTCTTTGTTTTGAGGATTTGTGTACACTCACTTTACCTCGTTGAACTCTTTGGTTAGTGTGCCGATTATCTCGGCATTCTGCATGCTGTCGAACATCTCTCTGCTAACCACGCCTGGACAGAAGCAGGAAACATAAACATTTAAGTGAAATAAACATCTGATCAGAGTTCAGTTTTATAACATGATCTGATTTCATTTCACTCTGAGAGATATTGATACTGTGTGCTGTCGATAGACAGGCGATTGTTACCACACTGGCAGATCAATAGATGACTGCTGATCACTGCCCAAGCTCAAATTGGAAAGATAATCTCTTGAACTTTGCCTCCCACCCCTCAACTCGTTGACTCTCTGTTGATCTCTGACCTTTGCATCCGCAGGAGCGAACAATGAAGTTGATGAGCACCAGCAGCCCCTCCTCTCTGCTTTGCTTGTAGCTGTCCAGCCACTCGTCTACCACCGTCTTAACATGACAAGGAGAGGGCAGCCAATGAGAATGCTCGGCTCAGATCAAAGAAGATGGTTATGACAACAACAAAGCATTAGAACAACATTATTGATCGTGGTTTTTACATTTCTTCCATTATCCGTCACTTTATGTTTCACTCATTTGGATCTGTCACATTTTCTGCCCATTTTTATTTGTAGTTTTATTCAACATCGTTTTTGCATAATCATGTTTAGCAAGCATGAATCCCTTCAAATAAAGTGACACTGCTCTAGAACAGCTGTCATGTTGTAAGTAAGACTGTAGGTTAACTTAAATTGTTGGAACATTTGTGCAGCAGAGAATAAAATCTGTGAAATGCAGTTTGTTGGATTCGCTGAATGTGCTCCATGAAAGTGGGCCTTAACCCAGAATCACCATCTGTGTTGTGCTGCTGCTCTCCACTGTAGTGACAGACCCTTTTTATTACGGCTCACCATACTGTTTTTGTCTTCCTTCCTTTTGTTATGTGTTCCTTCTTTTCTCGTCTTTAACCAGAGGAGACTGGGCCCAGCATAACAAAGGTTGGGATGGACGCATGCTGTCAATCATTGACCACACAACCCAGCTAAAAAAAACACTTTCCCCTTATTCCCGTATCAAAGGCAATTCTGTAGAGTCACATCAGTCAGCCAGTGACAGCAGATGATAATCTCATTGTCAGCTCTTAAAGCCTTGTTTCTTTGCTCATTACATATGCCTCCTTCACCACCTCCCTTCCCTTCATTTTGTCCTCTGTACCCCCTTCCCCCTTGCTCTTTAGCCTGGGTTCGCTCACCACCATGGCACTTTTTCCAGAGTAAACAGCATCATAGATATCCTCTGCACTGATGCCCATGCTCTCCTCGTTCACTCTCCCCAGAGGTCTAGGAGAGGCCCGCCT
Organism: Labrus mixtus; assembly: GCF_963584025.1. Lineage (NCBI taxonomy): Eukaryota > Metazoa > Chordata > Actinopteri > Labriformes > Labridae > Labrus > Labrus mixtus. The sequence continues at coordinate 50,938 of NC_083621.1, read as the reverse complement.
GGATGTCCCCCGGGAGTGCTGCTGCTGCAGTAGGGAGGGGTTTGGAGGAGAGGGGCTGGACGACACCCTCGATGCAGCTTTCCGCCTGGGTCTCTTGGGTGGCTTGAGATGAAAGAAAAATGGGAGGGCAGCTTAGCAGGGGGTCTTAAGTGAATTGATGTTGTCAGCTGCACTAGTGGTAGCCATGGCGAGATGAGGCGTACGGTTGAATCAGTGTTATTATGAAACCAATTAAGAATTCTCTATGTTTTATAAGAACCGAGCCCTGATACTTATCCTCTGAATGAGAGATAAATATTCTGAGAGAATTAAATAATTCACCTGAGGACCAGCCACGGCCGGTTTTCTCCTCTTCGTAGATTTCATCATGGCCTCATAGTCACTTCCAGAATCAGAGAAGTCATCCAACTCCTCCAGACTAACAGAGAAGTAGGAAAACCATATGAAGACAAATTTAAGTATCGATTAATCACTTTTAACTAAATGCTTACACGACCAAACAACTCCGCAGGTATGGTGAAAAACGGATGCTTTAAGCACAGGAGAAGCTAATTGCACTTTGTGACCAAGTCATAGCTTTCGGTCATGGTGGCTTAGAGGGCCAAAAGAGCTTATGAAAGTGGCGTCCACCATTGAACACAATGTGGAGCTGCATCACATTCAACTACAATTGTCTTTAGTTTAAAAAAAACAACTGGCAGTTGGCTATTGAGACTGATAACTTCCCCCTAGCCTGCAGCAGTAGGAAGCCTCTCCTGTTTCCACAAGTGTGTGAATTCACCTGAAAGCTATGAATAGTCAGATAGTTAGCAATACAATTTGTATTTATTTATTTTATGGTTACCATTATAACTCTGTCTTTCACACGGTTCCAGTGTTAATCTTCACACCATTTTCTAATTTAGTCACGACGAAAATGTCCTTTATATTTAGTCATTTGTTATGAATGACAAAAATAGAAGATATTTTAGTCAACAAAAGCAGACGCGAGCTTTTATTATCAGAAGCTCCAGGGGGCGGGGCTTCACGGACCTGCAGGCTCCAGGGGGCGGGGCTTCACGGACCTGCAAGCTCCGGGGGGCGGGGCTTCACAGACCTGCAGGCTCCAGGGGGCGGGGCTTCACGGACCTGCAGGCTCCAGGCTCTCCAGGCTGCACACTGTTGCACTCACGGCACACCTTTGATGTCTGCTCTGGTTTACAGTGATTTTAGAACAGCTGAGGGGGGACGTCATAATCATCACTTGTGATGTAGTTTTCGTTTCGTCACATTTTCGTCAATTAGATGATGAAGTAATATTATTTATCACTTTCGTCTCTTCATCGTCATAGTTTACTCATTTAAAAGACATTCAACGAATATTTTCGTCATTTATTTCGTTGACGAGATTAACACTGGACGGTTCGGACTGTAAATTAGTAATTATATTTCTCTGATATTCATCCACACATGCTGGGTTAATAAAACTCTAAAGTTACCTTTCCAATATGGAGTCGACGTCATCCATATCCGGAGCACAGACCTTCCTACGGTGTGGGAGAGGAGACAAAACCTTGCCGAGTCAATGTCCTTAATAGCTCTTAAAAGTATGCAAACGTACACTAATGGATGTTAAGCCAACTACTTACGATTTTAAACAACATATTAAATTAACGAGATTACTTTGTGGTTCGCAAATCTTGTTCTCGAAATTTTGCTAACTTTATCTTTTAGACAAGTAGGAAGCTAACTTATAATGCGAAAAATAATCAGTATACATAATCCGCTTACTAATAATTACACAATTTAGTTACCTGAAATTCAGCTTTCGGTCAGTGTGTCGCTTTCTTAACGGCTTTTCTTCTATGCGCACTGATGATGCGCACTGACGACATTAGAAGGGCGCGAAAAGTGTCTCGCGCTGGATAGCAGCAGCTCTTCAGATCGACAGATGATTGGTTCTTTTTTAGGTTCGCTTGATGTTAATTGGTCAACATCGTGTAACGGTCATGTTGCTATGGGGGCAGGGCAGAATCATTTAGCTTTTTTAGAAAACTTTATTAATACATTTACCTTCAGTTCATAGAATTTAAGAACATGTAAGTACAAGGAGACATCCAACTAACTGTCCATAAAAAAATAGAGTTACAGATATATCAAAACAAAACTATGAATTCAGCTCTATCTGATCACAGTATGCACTTGTTTGTCCAGTTTGATGGATAAAGATTGAATATTGAATTGGATTGAATAAACACGGCGCTAATAAGTTAGCTAATGTTTATTTTATGATGGTATGATGCCGATCCCTGTTCAGAAAAGTAATAATTTCTAAATTTACCTCACTTGACATCAGTTTCGGGCTCCTAATGCCCGTTAAACAGCTAGTTTTGTCTTACTTTATTATGAAAACTCCACTTCTACAATGTTTCTGAACATACCTGGGTAACCTGAGTGTCTATCGACCCACAAAATGTAAAATTAGCCCATCGAGTCCTTTGTTTGTGGTCTGCATAAGTCTTAAGCTGTGTACACACCAAACGCAAATGTAATATGACGCGCTACAAAAGTACATAGAAAGTCAATGGGATGACACGAATCGCGTGGTGTGGACGAAATAGACGCGAAATGACCACGAGGGATGCCAAATGTCACACGGCTTCGCGCGAGTTCAAAACATTCAACTTCAGCGACAAATTCGCTTGATGCCTTGATGCGACAGCCAATCATCATTGACAAAAGACGATGACAAGGCTGACGTCAGGAATGCAGGAGAAACTTCTGGAGCTGCACAATCTGAGCGGCCGTAATCGCAGTTCCTGAAGAAAACAGTGATATTCACAGAGCTGCTCCAAAGGATGCTGTAAACACAGATGATGGTGTTTGAATCTACAACTTGTCTGACTTCAGTCAACAGGTAAAAGGCAGTGATAACAGTATCCACTGTGGCTGATTATAGGAGAAGGAGGCGCAAACAAACATTGGTATCTAGGTGACAAGCCCCTCCCCTCCCCCACCCAACCCTAACCCTTCAGGGTCAGACGGGCAAAAATTTGCTTCAATAAATATGATCAACGCGATGACATTCGTGCGATCACGCGACGCAAATATTATTTTTGCGCTTGGTGTGTACACAGCTTTACAACACAGAGGAAAACGCTCTGTTACACATGTGCTCTCCTTGTGATGTCACAGTGGGATTCTGGTAAAAAATCCCCTCCCCTCCCCTGGTATCTCCACCAATGGACTCCACCCCCAGCCTAGAACAAAACTTTAACGCAGAGGAGTGATGTCTACGGGGAAAACTCAGGGGGGGGTGGTAATTACATTACAAGAGACACACACACCAAAACGGAGCGTTCTGAGAGAGCTGGTTTATACAGGGTCACAAACCTCCTCTGGTGCTTGATTCATGTTATATTTTGAACAAAGCACAGCACAGATGTTTCATTTAGACCACAGGGGGACTGTTTGAAAAGGTGGAGGAGGGGGACTGTTTGAAAAGGTGGAGGAGGGGGACTGTTTGAAAAGGTGGAGGAGGGGACTATTTGAAAAGGTGGAGGAGGGGGACTGTTTGAAAAGGTGGAGGAGAGGACTGTTTGAAAAGGTGGAGGAGGGGACTGTTTGAAAAGGTGGAGGAGGGGGATCATATGTCCTCTTTAAAGACCTTTAAATCCGTTAAAACGTCTTTTCCATGTACCGCCATTCATTTTAGACAGAGTGGCTTCACCGAGAAGGGGGCGGGGCCAGAGTTGTTTGGGCAAAGTACCCGGATGGGTTGCTCTCAGACTGTTGATATTATTATAGTTCTCATCAATGTGTGAGTTGAAGTAATGAATTTAACGATTGATGAATATCTAAGAAAACACCTCTAAACTTTTTACAGTAGGCCTAGTTGATCGTCCCTCTTTTTTGAATCCCTCTTCCTTTATTTACAGACATTTGTATCCGGGACACCTTGTAAAAAAGAGAAGTCCACTCTGGGTCGTTCTGTCCAGGTTTTGGGACCCTGATGAGGTGGTGTTGGTGGGCTCAGCTGCTCCCCGCCCCTCCACCACAGGCTCCTCACCCTCTCCTCCTCCCCTGTTGGTCCCAGTTGGTTCATTGTTCTGTTTGATGATAGGCTGTTATGACCAGAATCAACGCACCCAGAGTTAAACACACAACTTCCGGTGTCAACCTTCAAAATAAAGCATTTGTTAGGCCTACTTAACATTTGGGCTGAAAGAAATATGCCTCCTAGTTTCTAAACTCAGCTGGCAAAAATGATTATTGCAGCAGCGTCTTCTAAAAAAAGAATGGTTTACAAAACTTTGTAAAAAATGTTAAAATGTCGGAGGTTCTTCAAACATGGTGTTTTGAGACTTACAATTGGAAAATCTGTGCCATGGAGAAACTAATATATTGGAATAAACAATTTTTACAATAGCTGTTAACTTGTCACTAGAGCTATCATGGACCTTTTTTTTAGCTATAGTTTTTTGGGCGATATTTGCCTTCATTGGGTAGGACCTACAGTCTATGGGTATGACAGCTGGAGAGAGACAGGAAATGTTCCTGAGGGGAGAGTGGACGATGACATGCAACAAAAGGCCGAGGATGGATTCAAACCCACGGCTGCCGCGACGAGGACTATAGCCCCCGCTCTTGGGGTTTAACTGCAAGGCCATCCGAGGCTCCTTATCTGTCTCTTTTTCCACTATTAAATCAGGGTTTGATGAAGGCTGATTCTGACACTGGGTGGTTTCAAAGAAATGATCCTAAGCAGTTACAACAGCAGGAAGCCTAGGAATAGAAATTTGATAGCAAAGTCTAGGCCATCCCTACGGTGGCCCTGAGGGTCAACTGCACAAATATATAATTTCACCTGTCGCCAAAGCATTTCACTAAATGCAAAAATAAGTTCATGATACACGAAAACATTTACTCTTCTGCAGATTATTTAATTATCTAAAAAAAAAAAAAAAAAGGTCTGCAAAAATGTTAAAAGCCAAAGTTAGCCAACCAAAGAAATGGAAGGATGTGATTTTGTTAAATTAGGTTTTTAGTGCGTTTGCATTTTGCTTAAAACATGATGAACACAGGGTGTTATTTATCCCACATTACTCTGCACTCAAACTCTGAGTTTCTTCTTTGAAGGAAAATGCTTCCTAAACAAACGTTGCTCTGCTTTTATTTTGAAACTGTCCACTTCCCCGGTGTAACGCTGCTAACTCACGTAATATTGACGCTGCTGGGTGAGGAGGGTCGGGAGCACCCCATTCATTCACACTCCCTTCACATCTCCGTTCAGTAGCAGTGGATCTCCCTGGGAGGACAAATGAAGTGGACACGGTCGATGGAAACATATGTGTGATGAGAACAAACATCCCGGATGCATCTGTTCACTGCACTCATCATCAGGGGAAAGCGATGAGTGATTTAAACCACTGACGTTTGGGATACTCTTTACTCTTTTGACTTTTGCTTGCATCTAAACCGGCCAGTCATTCATTTATTTATAAAGGTGCTGCACCCTCAGTCTGGTTTCTTACCCCCCCCCCCCCTGCTGTCTGAGTCCCGCGGTGCAGGATGGATACCCGGCTATGCCTCTCCAGGTACCCGCTGCTGGTGCTGCTCTGCGCGGCGTGTGCACTGTCGGGGACCCGGAGCCCCGTGGCTTCAGCGGGGAGGAGCTGCGCCGACACCCGGCAGGTGTACTCAGAGAAGGGGTACAGCACAGGGACTGCGCCGATGACTCAAATCTCCGGTAAGACTCTGCACCTAGGTCGCAGTGGGACGAATTAGAACACGAAGCAGCTCTCCAGTCCTATCTTAATCTATAATATCTAGTTTTTAACAAAAACCTTTGAGTAAAATGTAAAAGTGAGTCAGCATGATGTACATGAAGTCCTCCGTACACTGGCTGCTCACCACTGTAAATCCAAAGGGGAACTTTAACAGAATAAAAATAACAATCTTTTCACGAGATCCAAAAAATGCAAGGTGGCTCTAAACTCCCACATCAGCACCTGGGACACAATGTGAGATATCATGGTGAGTTTCCCCTCAAGAGAAATAAGGCAGCAGGGTGGTTTAAAACAAATGAAACCCACCCCCTCCTCCCCTCTGTGCTGTTTAAATAGGATGATTAAGGGGATGAGCAAATTGCCAACACCGTGCAACAAAGAACCTCGCCCCTAATTAGTCTTTGCCTGCTGCCCCACTATGAAATCCCTGCACCCATAGGCTCTGCTCACCGGTCATCATCTTATCTGCACGATTCAAATATGTGGAAATCAGACTGTAAAGTTTTGTTCAGCTGGGATAGAGACATCACAAATGGGAGTTTAAATGTGAGGGAGAAAATTCTGTAGCAATTTAAGGTCTGAAAATGTTTCCCACTTTGCAGAGGTTCAGCTTTGCATGTAAAGCAGTTAGAAAATGACTGTGTGTGTGTCTCTGTGTTAGTGTGTGTGTGTTAGTGTGTGTGTGTTAGTGTGTGTGTGTCTCTGTGTTAGTGTGTGTGTCTCTGTTAGTGTGTGTGTGTTAGTGTGTGTGTGTCTCTGTGTTAGTGTGTGTGTGTTAGTGTGTGTGTGTCTCTGTGTTAGTGTGTGTGTGTGTGTGTGTGTGTGTGTGTGTGTGTGTGTGTGTGTGTGAGCACCAGATAGATCTGCAGCTTCGTCTGCATACTGTCTAAAATATTAGTGCAAAATCACAGAGCTTGCAGATTTGTGAGGATTATTTTGAGGCAGTTCTGCTCTGTGTGGGTCCCAACTGCAGTATTGATTGTGTGTGTGTGTGTGTGTGTGTGTGTGTGTGTGTGTGTGTGTGTGTGTGTGTCAGTGTGTGTGTGTGTGTGTGTCTGTGTGTCTGTGTGTGTGTCTGTGTGTCTGTGTGTGTGTGTGTGTGTGTGTCTGTGTGTCTGTGTGTGTGTGTGTCTGTGTGTCTGTGTGTGTGTGTGTGTGTGTGTCTGTGTGTGTGTGTGTCTGTGTGTCTGTGTGTGTGTGTGTGTGTGTGTGTGTGTGTGTGTGTGTGTCAGTGTGTGTGTGTGTGTGTGTGTGTGTCTGTGTGTGTGTCTGTGTGTCTGTGTGTGTGTGTGTGTGTGTGTCTGTGTGTCTGTGTGTGTGTGTGTCTGTGTGTCTGTGTGTGTGTGTGTGTGTGTGTGTGTGTGTGTGTGTGTGTCAGTGTGTGTGTGTGTGTGGGGCTATCACTGCCTGAGTCTTGGCTCACTGTCCCGTGGGCCAGGGGAGCAGATGGCCGGGAGAGTGAAGGCTGAAGAGAGGCAGTTTAGAAATGGAAATAGAGGGATGAGAGAGGACTAATATAGTGAGACACACAGCGAGAACAAAAGGAGGCGAAAAAGAGACGAACATGAGCAAGGGTGGAGTTGGGAATGACTCTTTCCCTCTTCTATTCAGAGTGGATCTAAAATGACAGAAACAAAGATTTGAACCCCTGTTCCTCGTTCAGCGTGCGGCTGCTGCTCTGTGTGTTTTCTTTTTGTCTTCCTCCCCTCGTTGTCGTTTGCATATCATTACCTCTGTGACATATCAAAGAGCCAACCTGAGCTGACAAAGAAAGACAGATTGAAGCTGAATAATTCATGCAGGGAAATTTCAATTCCTCTATCTATCGCACCTTTTAGAGGAGGAGAGAGCACGTGTGTGTGTGTGTGTGTGTGTCTGTGTGTGTGTCTGTGTGTGTGTGTGTGTGTGTGATATTTCCCTGTTGATGTGATTTCTCTACTTCCATTTCCAAACATGTTTGACTTAACCATTTTGCCTCCGCCTGTTTTTTTCTTTTTGTATCTTCCAGGTGAGCACCTGCGGCTCTGCCCTCAGGACTACACCTGCTGCTCCAGTCAGATGGAGGAGACGCTGGCCCTCCAGAGCGAGAGGGACTTCCTCAAAGCGGTCGAGGAAAACAGCCAGTTCCTCCTGACTACCTTTACCCAGAGACACCGCAGGTTTGATGGTGAGAGGTCCTGAGTTATCAGTCATGTTTTCTGTAATTATGAAAATAACAAAAGCATCCCTCTTGAAGCCTGATCGGGACATTTGAAGCAGCCGTACAGCACTCGGTTTCTCCTGGTCTCACCCTTCCCATCTACCCACTTTGAGTGACAGCTGATTAAAAAATCTATTTAGGATCCGCCTGCATAGTTCCTCTCAGACGGTCCGGTATCCGAGACATAAAATTGACATTGGCAGCTGAAAGCAGCGATGCGTACACATTGCAGAGCTCCTTGTAGGATTTTATTTATTTTTAATCAACTCTACTCTCGTCTACTCCTGTAATTTGGAGCTTATATAAAGTTATTGAACGCATAAGAGATAGATCAGGTCACATCTGAAGCAGCACAGGTTGAGTTATCCTGAGTCTTAGTTCTTAAAGGTCACATATCCTCCTCCTCTTCTTCTTCAGTTTAAATGTCAGAGCTCCTCTTCAACATGTGTGTGAAGTTTCTTGTTCTAAATCCACTCTGATCCTGTATTTGATCATGTCTATAAACCCCTCTATTTCAGCCCTGCTCAGAACAGGCTGTTTCTGTGTCTGTACCTTTAAATATGTAAATGAGCGGTGTCTGACCACGCCCCCTCTCTGGAAGGTGCTTGGGTGTACTCGATGCTTTCTCGCTCCATGTCCTATTGTTTATAGTGAGAAGGCAGACTCAGAGGGCAGAACAAACACCTAGCTGTGGGAGTGTCACCCACCTGGGGGAGGGGCTACTGCCCTTTGTGATGTCATGAAGGGAAAATCTCCAAACAGCCTGTTTGAGCACACATTTTCTGAAAAGTGGAGCAGGTAGAAGACGGAGAGGATGAACTTTTCTCATCATTGGGGGGTTTGTAGACGGACTAGAGACACATGTTAGAGTTAGAGGAACATGGAGAAGAGGATTAAAACTAAATGGAGGAGAGAGCGAGCATCCCTGACGAGATCCTCTAGGAATGTGAATATATGTTAACACCATTTCACCTAGCTTGGCATAGCTGACACTTCAATATTAGTTAATTCATCACACACAATATGAAACAATGTTGGGGTTCTCTCTTCCCTGTTTTTGGCTGACATGTTTTTACTTTTCTCGACACCAAGCCTCGCTGAATTAACCTGCTGACATCATTATGACATCATCAATGTAGTGATCTTAGACTTATATCAAAGTCTTTACGGAGTCTCAACACGGCCAAAGAACGTACCTCTCTGCTTAAATGAGGTGTAATGCCCCTTTAATCAAAGGTTTCAGTGTAAGGAAATGTACCTCCATCTTTAGTGACTGTATTTCGGAGGATTCAGCCCACGCTGTCTCACATTTTGCATGTATGGCTGCAGGTCTGTAGCGGCCACAGCTTAGATTTTACACTTTCTCCTTCTACCTGCTGTGGACTGCTATCACCTTTTTTTCCCCTCCTCATCCTTTTATATAATGTCCGCGATGAATCATTTAAACACGTCGAAGGAGTGGGAGACTGCATATGAGTCCTGAAGACCTAAATAGAGTACATGTTGTTACACTCGTTTACCAGCATGCAGGATCTGATGTAACTGTCCCTATGAGCTGTTAATCTTGGACGGGAGGGGGCCGACTGAGCGCCCACATATGTGGAAAACCGGCCAAGATATTAGAGGAAAAAAGGAGGTGGGTGACAGATTCATATCTTATATCTTATCCCTGTTTTTGCCATCCCTCTGCAGAGTTCTTTAGGGAGCTGATAGACTTGTCAGAGAAGTCCATGAACCAGATGTTTACCAAGACCTATGGCCGGCTCTTTACCCAGAATGCACACGTCTTCCAGGAGCTGTTTGTGGAGCTGCGCAGATACTATTCAGGTTTGTGCACCTCACTCTGTCATCGAATGAATTTGCAAAGTGATACCAATTTGACTTAGAAAATAAAAAGGCATCCATTCTCTTAAAGGAGCAGTATGTACCTCTGCTCTCATATCTGACAAACTGAGGGGCGTCCAAAACGGCCGTGTGGGGGGGTGCCTTAAAAGCGCCTACCTTCTCTGGTCCAAACAAATCCAGAGCATTCAGGAGCAGAATCTAAAGTTAGAAGGAGGACATACTGGCTGCTGCATTGTTGTCAGAGAAGCCAGCACTTCAACATGTTTCCTTAATGATCAGATAGTAAGATACCTTTATCATCTCACTCTCTACACAGCTCACTGACTGGACCTTTAAAATAGAATGCATTCAGACACATGTGAGAAGAGTTATTGTTATTGTTAAAGGGCTGAGGTACTTCCTCTTTGCAGTGGGTGGTTTGGTGGAGTTTAATGAGAACAGCAGAAAAGAGGCAGAATTGACTTCTGAGGAGAATTGAAATGCCAGGAAGATAATGCAGAAAAAATGAAAGATTTGGAAATCCCACAGCTGACTGTTTCTATTTCTGTTCCCCATCGCTCTGTTCTGGCATGACAGCCACTCGCTGGCGAGTCTATCCGCAGGCTGTCGCTGCTTAGTCAGCCTGACTGTATCTACTCATTTTGAGGCTGTATAGTAGACTGCAGAATGGGAGAGGTGTGTAATCTTTCAGTTGACTAACGCAGGAGTTCCCAAACTTCTCAGCTCATGACCTCCAAAATAAATAGTTCTCTTTACATTGTAGATTCTCTCTTGTTAGTACGCTGTTGTAAATAAATACTGTGCACACATATTTCATAAGACATGTTCTAAGGAAAGAAAACGGTCCATAAAATGTGCATTTACTGTGTAAATTCATGCACACACTTTCTAACATGCAAACTACTCACTAGCATCATTAGGGTACTGAAACATTACCAGTAAATGTATTTTTGCAAATTAGACGATTGCATGCAATTTTCTAAGTACTTTAAATTTTGACTTTAGACATCTTTTGGTCTTTCGCTGTTTATCTCCCTCCTTCCCTCTACGCTCGGCCAATGAAAGGCGTCTGATCCAACCTTCACAACAGGGTCCTAAGTCTCTGACTAGACTTTCTCCTTTGTTGCCCCCTGGTGGTGGAATGAACTAACAAACTCCTTTCGCTCTGCAGAGTCCCTTATTTGAACTCTGTTGATGTTGTTGTCGATGACGATGTATTTACTTTAATTATTAAACTGCCTCTAGTCACTTCCTGTCAGCACCTCTGGTCACTTCCTGTCGGTTCCCCAGGTGAGGAAGAAGTCTGGACATGGACCCTAGTCCCAATTTAAAGCAGCTTTTTTAAAATTCTTGCAGCAGAAACTGTTTACTTTACAACGGGCTTAAAACAGGTGATGAAGATTTAGCTCCTCCAGCAGCAGGACGAGTCTGAATGATGGGATATCAGGTGTAATAAAGTTTCTGATCAGAATCTTCCAACTGAATGTTCTCCCTGAGGTCGAGCTCGTTTTCTTTCAGTGAAATTCACCGTATTTTTCCCAAGCTTCCTCCGAGATGTTGAGGCTTTTAAATTCATCCCTTCTTCATTTTGCTTTATGGCAGCCTGTGTGGAACAGCTGATACAGTAGTTAGCCATCTTTTCCCAAACCTTGGACACGAACCGTCTTTTCACACCATGAACCACACTTTAGATGGAATATCCGAGTCAAAGTGCTTTAAAAAGACCTTTTCTTCCCCGTCACAGTCACAGCTGCTCTTGTATCCACAGGGGGCAGCGTGAGTCTCTCTGAGGTGCTCTCAGACTTCTGGTCCAGGTTGGTGGAGCGGGTCTTCTCTCTGGTGAACCCGCAGTATCAGTTCAGCGAGGACTACCTGGAGTGTGTCAGCAAACACGCCGAGCAGCTGCAGCCGTTCGGGGACGTCCCTCGCAAACTGCGAGTACAAGTATGCAACTTCAGATAGAAATACGTTAACATAGACCTAACACGTTGCTCTGATAGAACGTAGCTGTCTTTCCAGATGTGCACAGTAACTGGTCCGATGGTGTCTCCTTTCATCCAAACTCAGGTGTCGAGGGCGTTCATCGCAGCCAGGTCTCTCTCCCAGGCTTTAGCTACAGGTCGGGATATCGTCAACAAAGCAACCAAGGTGAGTGTTCCCTCTCTACTCTAATAAAAGCAGCTTTATGCATGATTGTGATGACTGACTGGTTTTGGATAAGACTTCATACTGAATGTGACGTCACCTTTAGTATGAACAGTATGAAAGTCTGCGGTTTAGGGTCAGGGTGTGGGTCGTTGGGGTCGTTGGGGTCACATGTTCTAAGGTGGGACCGGGGCTTCACTTGAATTGAGAGAGGAATCAAAGCTGCGTTGTTGGTTGGTGAGTCTCTCTCCGTTAGTTTAGAACTGGAGAAGACTCAGAGGAGGAGACAAAGTGAACAGTACATGTTCATGAAGGATGATGTGTTCTGTTCTTATTTATTCCTACTCTTTATCTACTTCTCCACATCTGTAACACCAATACTCAGCCTTTTGTCCAGAAACAGAAACAAAGAGCTAACACAACCTCTCCTCTCCTCTGATGGTATTTGTTTCTGCGGCCGCCATGTGACGTTCCCGTTGTTTGGTTGTTGTTGTTGTTGTTTTTCTTCAGCTGTTCCTCACACTGTTTCCTGCTCTTTGTCAGCTGACTGCAGATTCTGAGTGTGTGCGTGGGCTGATGCGTCAGTGGTACTGCCCTCTGTGTCGGGGCATGCCCTCCCTGCGACCCTGCCACTCCTTGTGCCTTAACGTGATGAAGGGCTGCCTGGCCAATCAGGCCGACCTGGACACTGAGTGGAACAATTTCATTGGTGGGTGAGGGTAGCATGAACACTACATCCTAATGGACCTTCTTTAGTACAGACAGTCTCTCTTTGACTTCCTAATGAATTCCTCCTCCATTAATCATTCATGCTCCTCTGCTCCTTCACAGTCGATCTGTCTTCCTATCTTTCTCCTTTCATCTAAATCTTCCTACCTTCCTTTTCCTGTGCTGTGCCTCCTCTTACCTATCCATGTGTATCACACCTGAACACCTTTCACTTTCTTTCACCACCATCCTCCCTCTCTCTCTCTCTCTCTCCTCCTCCTCCTCCTTCCTCTTCCTCCCCCTCTCTCTCCTCCTCCTCCTTCCTCTTCCTCCCCCTCTCTCTCCTCCTCCTCCTCCTTCCTCTTCCTCCCCCTCTCTCTCCTCCTCCTCCTTCCTCTTCCTCCCCCTCTCTCTCCTCCTCCTCCTCCTTCCTCTTCCTCCTCCTCTCTCCTCCTCCTCCTCCTTCCTCTTCCTCCCCCTCTCTCTCCTCCTCCTCCTTCCTCTTCCTCCCCCTCTCTCTCCTCCTCCTCCTCCTTCCTCTTCCTCCTCCTCTCTCCTCCTCCTCCTCCTTCCTCTTCCTCCCCCTATCTCTCCTCCTCTTCCTCCCCCTCTCTCTCCTCCTCCTCCTTTCTTCCTCTTCCTCCCCCTCTCTCTCCTCCTCTTCCTCCTCCTCTCTCCTCCTCCTCCTCCTTCCTCTTCCTCCCCCTCTCTCTCCTCCTCCTCCTCCTTCCTCTTCCTCCCCCTCTCGCTCCTCCTCCTCTTCCTCCTCCTC